>NC_057349.1:82595546-82901518 GCF_016509475.1 Prionailurus bengalensis
TTGAGTGGCTGACTTTAACTCAGGTCATGATCTCACGGTTCGTGGGTTCGAGCCCCACGTCAGGCTCTGTGCTGACAGCTCAGAGCCTGGAGCCTGCTTTGGATTCTGTGTCTCCCTCTCTCTCTGCCCCTCTCCCGCTCATGATCTGTCTCTCAAAAATACATAAACGTTAAAAAAATACGAAGAAATAGGAAAATCTTTATTCTATTTAGGAAGAAAGTTAAACCATAAGAGGCCAGCTGACTGTCCATTTTGTTCACACAGTCATAGACTCCCTGCTTGCCAGCTTGATTTTTTCATGTTTCAGAATGACTGGAGAATCGGGTTAATGTTTTAGGTGCTTAAACGTTCTGTCACATGTGAAGTCTTAGCTGGTCTGAACCTAGAAGGAGAGCCTCCCAAACTTTCAAATACTAAGCTTAGAGAGACAATTTGCTACTTTTAAATATTTGTTTCTTTAACTCTGAAATGTCCTTAGCAAATGAAACATGTTTGGCTACTGTTAAGGAGTTAATTGTTATTTTTCTCCCCCCACCCCCCCCACTCCCAGAGTTATCTTGAATACCTTTGAGAACTAATTAAGTCTTTGTATTTTTCTTAAGTATACAGTAGCTTTAATTTTCAGTAATTATTTAACAGACACACCCTACTTTCTGGAAGAAATGCTTATCAGATAATATACATTTTATGCAAGTATATACCTTCTAAATGGATATAAAAGTATTTTATCTCCATCAATACTTTATTTTGTAGATTATTCCTAGAAGCAATACTGAGCACAGAAGTCTCATGACAATTTGAATTATGAATACTAATAAAAACACACATAAATTGTTGGATTTTTTTATTAGAATTGACTTCAAGGTTTAAAAACAGAGTGGTTTGCATAAAATAGAATTTTTCAAAAAATTCAGGTAGGAAGTCTAGGGCTGGAATGGTAATTAACTATATCAAATGCATAGGCTCCTTTTTTCTTACTGCTCTATCATTTTCAAAGGGCCTCACAGTCCAAGATAACTACTTCAGTTCCACCCATCACATCTGCATTTTAACCAGCAAGAAGGAAAGAAAAAAAAAAAAAAACAGTCAGGAGATATAAACGTGACTTTTATTTAAGGATACCTATCAGAATCTGTACACATCTTGTATAGATATTCTGTTCTCAGGACCCAGTCATCTGACTTTGCCTTGCTGCAAAGGAGACTGAAGAATATCACTATATCTATCACTTAAAAAGCAGATTACATCTATTACCATGGGGAAAAAAAAACAGTATGGATTTGGGGTAAGAATATGGATTACTGCTACAATTACTATACCCTGTATCTTGCGTAGGGAAAAACCCAGTTTCCTTTGCCAAAATCCCCCCAAGCATGATAACTGCACATTTGTAGGGAATTTGTACCTATTATTATGATAGAATTATTATCAAAGTCAGTGGCAGTTTTCAAAATGGTTATCAGTGACTTCCTGCTGATCATGGCTCATCAGGATCTGCTGTGTGAAAAAAGTTCTGACACATCCTTCTGTTGCTGATATGTGCTGGAATAATTCACAACTAGCCATATTGAAGGTAAGTTGATGAAGATACTTCCAACCACAGGAAGCCTTGTCCATATGCAAATCAGAAAGCACAGAGTAAACTGGAGGATCAGCTAAGGGTTGAGCACATTCCATTCCTGCTGGAGCTTTTTCGGAGAGTATATTCAGGGGTCCTCAATCTGCCACTCTCTAACTTCTTAGTCTTAACATTATAACATGATATAACCAATCTTTGCCGTAAAGCCTACTTTTCTGCCATTTGTGTAATCCACTCTTCTACTTTTTGAAATTTCCATTTAAGAAATTGATTCCTGGTGTTTTCTTAAGATTTTTGCTCCAGTATTCTAATTCCCTGATGTTTTCTACATAAAAATGTATATATGTGATGATGGGTTTTTCATTTTAAAAAGGAGGTAATACTTGGAGACATGAGTCTTTTCTTTGGTAATCCTTGTCATTCCCTTTCTCTTATCCCTATTTAAGCAAGTTGGTCAGCATGTTTTTATTGCCTCAGGGAATGAATGTAGCAGGGCAGAGAGTTGAAACTCTTGTAAGACATCCTGGCTTTACTTTCAAAAAGGTTAAGCCCTAGGGAGGGGAAAGGATTTGCTACTATAGATAAAACATCTTGTCCAAAAGCATAGGAAGAGGATTTCAGGGCATAGAAAACAATGTGTGTCTTAACCAAAAGCAGCAGAGAGGAGTTTCTCTCTCCCAACTGAAAGACACTCTCTTGGGATTGCAGTAGGGCTTCATCTGTGCTCTGCTCTCCTGCAGCGCTGTAGTGGGTGCCGAAATGTCTGAACATCCCAGGAGCAGTGGGCTTGGAGCCCAGTCTCCCTTCAGCACTACAGGAGGTTGGCCGGAACCCAGTGGGAAATGCGGTGATGCAGGTGTTGCTCTGTGAGAAGCTTCCTGTTCCCTGAGCACGGCTCATAAAGGGAAGAGCCCTTGGAACTGAGTCAGGCTGCCTGGGATGGGAAAGCACTCAGATGAAATGTTTGTGGGTAGATGCAGGAGACTCATCCCCCTTATGTCTTGGCATGCACAAGCATTCTAGAATCCCAACATGAGTCTGGAAAGGGAGAGACTTGAGTAAGGACCAGAGTATAAAGGTTCTAAATAGAACTTAATTGCAATGAAACTCAGTTATTCACATCTGTGTTGATATACTATGAGTCTGTTTATTGTATTGCTTAAACTTTTGATGGTTGCCAGGTTATTTACAACCCTTGTATTTAAACGGTTTCTTGACATAACTTTTTAATTTTTTTTTTATTTCTGCTATCATCTCTCCCACTGTCTGCAAGGTCCTCCACCACATGCACATGCTTACAAATGAGCCAATGGTTTTTATGTAATTCCTTGGCTTACCTTGGAATTAACACATCTTAGAATTGGAATGTAATTTAGATTCCATCTCATCTAATCTATTCTTGACCTATCAATATTTTCAAAAAATTTTGAATAATTCATCATCCAGGCTCGGATTGAATTCATACAGTTAGGTGGAATATACTATCCTTAATGGCCCTTGTGATCTAGTTAATTTTCAAATTATTCCAATTATTTCAAATTGCCTTTCTTTGTTTTAATCAGTCCTCAATTACGTTTTCCTATTTGGCAACAGCTAAGCAATTGGACTCTATGCTCCATGTGTCTTTCTTTTGACACGTTTTCTAGCATCTCAAGATAGCTATCATTTCTCTTTCAAGTCTACTCTTCTCCTTGCTAAAGATCACAATTTACTCTAACTCTACCTCACATGGCAGGTTGAGAAATCCCCTTATCATTATGATTATTTTTCTCAAGAGCTCCAGCTTTTCCATGTCAGTTTTAAAGTGTTGATGCAGAAGTAGGTGCAAAACACTGTATCTTCTTGCCTGAAAAGGCTTAAGTCTATCTCGGCAACTGAAGATCGTTTTCCTCTTGTAGCCACCAATCACATTATTTCTCCATATTAAGTATGTTTTTTTACATAAAATTTCTGAGAGATGGAAATGAGGTCGACCACTGGCTGTTAGATTTCTTGAGACCACACGAGTAAACACAGAGATTGCCCTTGAGCCAAAAGACTATGTTCACAGATTTCTGATTAGAATGTATCTCTGGTTGTCTGATGTAGGAAATTATTTTACGGTGTGCCCTTAAAGACCTCATAGCTGGGTAGCACAACATATATAAAACCTTTGCATAACCCAGATTAATAAGCTTTTTCATCTAAAATATGAGTACATCAAAACGGTACCAGTGCATTATTCCGATATATGAAATGGATGTTTATTGTAGAAAGTTTGAAAAATACAAAAAAGTAGAGAAAAATCTCACTCACTGCCCAACTACTCAGATTATAAATACTATTAACACATTGTATAAGTTCTCTTGGAAATTTTCCATACAAATATGAATCCATGTTCATTGTTTACAGAAGAGAATTACATTTTATCAAATAGTTTGTATCACATTTTGAAATTGTTTTCATGATATTTAACTATATAGCCATGTAATAATTTGCTCGATCAGTTCCCAAATGGGAGATATTTAGACTGTTTTAGGTTTTACGTTTATAGAAAGAAAAATCTCTTACTTCAAATAAAATAGTTTAATGTTTCCTTAAGTCTCCAGAAGAGAAACAGAAATTTTGATCAAGGGTGTTTTCTTTAGCAGGGGTGAGGTAGAGAAAGGTGCAAAGAGAAAGTCAGTGGGCTCAACGTTTGTATGCTGGCTTAGAAGTATCCCTATTTAGAGTTACTGATTTCTTTTTCTTTTCTTTTTTTTTTTTTTTTTTAGTTTTGTATTGTTATTGTTGGTGTTATTACAGGAGTGCTTACAACACTGACTCCATCTCTGGTCCTCCATGTTGTTCATGCCGATGGAATGAACTCCTTCCGGGCTGTGTGTCCTGGGTCCCATGGAGGTTGATGTATGCCCTGATTGGAATGTGGGAAGGCACAGGAGGTACCACTTGAGGTAACTACTGGAGATCCTCTGGTGCACACATGGCATCAATTTAGATAACTACCCTTTACTTCACAACAATGCTCCTTGCTCTATAAAAGCAAAGGCTTAAGGTCCAGACTTGTTGGAAAATAGGGCCAAAGGATAGCCGCGTACCATCTGGATCACCACCCGATCCCCCACCACCAGTAAGTTACCCTGACCAAAACTGTGTAAAGGGTAGGGAGTGGCTTGCTTCATTTTTCAATCTTAAAATGCCTTCTCAGTTTAGAGGATATTTTGCTCACTCTCCTCCACCTTCTGACACATATTAACAGAGTTCACTGTTAATAAATAGTTATGATTATTTAGATCAACTTTACTTTTAACAGTCTGAAAATGGTAAGTTAGAAAGTACCTAACACAAACCATTCTCATGAAAAACTGTATTTGTACACACATGCATATATTTTTCACCTCATATGAGTACCCCAAATGCACACACTTGAGAATTTGTAACTACCTCCTGGTCTCTTTATATATATAGTACTTCAAAGGTATTCAATGAAGATCATTAGGTTAAAAACAAAAAAAACAAAAACATAGTTTAATTTAAAAGACTCTTTTCTTTTGAAAATTAGATTGCTTCTCAGTCCAGTGAGAAGATGTCTGAAAGCAAGCCATTTATTCCATCTACATACAGATCCAGTTAATTTTCATTTTTAAAAATTTTTTTATTAAGTTTATTTATTTTTGTTTTGAGAGAGAGAGAGAGAGCCAGCGTGGTATGAGGCAGAGAGAGAGGGGAGAGAGCCAATTCCAAGCAGGCTCTGCACGGTCAGCACAGAGCCCGATGTGGGGCTTGAACTCACAAACCGCGAGATCATGACCTGAGCCGAAATCAAGAGTCCGATGCTTAACTGACTGAGCCACCCAGGTGCCCCCCAGTTCTTAATTTTCTGAATCTTCGTAAGATTTTATGAAATGTAAAACCACAGAAACATAATTTTCCAGGGTATACCAAAGAGTCGATTTCTAAACAGGAAACCAAAAGAAAAGAATTTAAGGCAATCTTTTATTTCTCATAAGTGCTTATTCACATTTTTGGCAAGCAAATGATAGAAATGAAAATAATTCACATACAGACATGGAAGTTTGGTTTGCTTGTGTAGATTTTTCACAACTAAGAAAACACAACTGTTGCTTTTATGTCTCAGAAGAATAACACCAGTTCTTTACTGAGAACAGAAACACTACTCCCAAAATATTGTATTTTACAGTTTCAGTACTTGTTAGTGGTGGCAAAGTGCTTTTATGTATTTTAACTTATTTGATTTTCATGAGAATGTATAGCAGCATGGTGTTTGGTGAATAAAGTCAGCAAACAGTTGCTGGTCAAAATCACAAATGGGGTGCTTAACATCAACAGTTTTTACCTTATACTTAATTTTGAGCTAATAACCTAAAATTTTGGCCCCATTCATATGGGAGCAGGTTAAAGGACTCTGAAATTAGATCTATGAGCAGAAAAAGGACTATCAACTGGAAAATACAATTTCCATCTCATAATTTATTTTATGGATTTAAAGTTTTAGATGAAAATCCAGTCTTGTGATCATCTCTAGAGTATGTACTAGGAAGTACTTATTGGGAAGACTGTATTTGATATCTAGCATAAGAAAATTATAGAAATATATTAAAGTAAATCATAAGTATCAGTATTTTAGAGATGGGCTAATTTTCTTGATTTCCTGGAAATATGCATCTAGCTAGAGAGTCTTTTGTCACTTTAAAAGGGCTCAAAAATTTTGTTAGGACAAAGAATCCGCTATGCCTCCCATATATTCCCATTTACAATGCTCCAAAGGACTTAACTGAATAGGAAGGAATATATGGGAAGAAGTTTCCAGTCTTCGGGAATAGCATGTGGAAGGACTGTTCTCTGGAGTAAGAGCATATACAGAGCAGAGAGCCTTGCGGGTAAAGTCAAGGATTGAGCACCAAAGGGTCTTAAATTGAAGGAGGAAGGGTCCATGAACATGGCATCCCATGTGAATTTTAAGTAGATTTCTCCAGCTGCAATAGGGAAGGAAAACTGGAGAGGACCAGGAGTGGCTGCTGCTCACCCCCCTACCTTCACACATCCAATCCATGTCAGGCGTCACTTGCTCAGAGCACCAGAATATTTTTTGTTGGGTGCTGTTCTAAACCTGCCATTTGTTTCTCCAGAATATTTTTAACATTGCATCGATCAGTGTATTTACCTTATTCTGTCTTCCATGTGACCTTTGACTTCCATCAGGGGAGACCATTGTATGCTTGATGGCTAACGCTCTAGATAAGTGTTTTACATTTGTAGAATGAATGTTGAGGAAAAGATAGATTCAATATATTTCCCTCAAGAATGCTGTTCAAGAACCGGAGCTGAAACTCCTATCGTGAGTCTGTGAGTCTGTAAGTCTCCACTTCTTTTATGTGACTGATACTATGAGATTGAAAAAAAAATCTAATTAATTTGGTTGGAAAGAAGGACACTATTAAAGGAATTGTTTTGTTAGCTGCTAAAATGAATGATTAAATATAATCTACAGTGACCTGTATATTAGAAGTAACTTTCTTTTCTTCCTCTCAAGTTCATTAATCAAGACACAAATCACTTTAGGGTGACTTACAAGCTTGAGAGAGAAGGAAGCATATAAAATTTCAACTTGTCTGGTTTATATACATGCTATTATAAACATAATCAGAAAATCAAAGAAATAGAGAAAGGACATGGAAAAAGGTCATGAGAAAGAGACAGATAGATACGCACATAAAACCTGGGAGAAATAGACCTAAACAGAGTGGACCCCAGAACGATTTGTAGAGGTAGAGAGGGAAACAGGTAGCTGAGAAGACACAGTGATTAAAAGAGGGTAGAGGCATTTGTTGTCCAAACACATACCCCTCTTTGATACTCTCAGTATTTCAGACGGTCATCTGTACTCATAGTGACCATCTGACACCCAAGTAACTAAAAATCCATTCATCTCAGTTTTAAAATGCCCTTTAATATTAAGCCTTCAGACTTTTTCCTGAATAGAATAGCCATAGTCAGGTAGAAGGAAGGGATTGTTGGACTACTATTGTTTTATAACTTTGACTTTCTAACAGCAAATTCTACCTATAAAAATGTTCAAGTTCTCTGATGATACTTGCCTTTTTTTTTTTTTTTTTGGTGTCTGTTTGGTACAGAACTTGTAAAAGATCAGGAGATTACCCAAAATAAGAAGCAGGAAAACCATTCTAATGACATAGGAAATTGAATAATTTGTCTTTTGGTAGCCATTTTGAGAATCAGATGAATACAGAGACCAAAGTGTCAATGCTTTATATATAACAAGCATGAGGATATATTTTAGTCTCAAGAATCTTCATTAATATAAATTGGTATATTAGGTTTTAAAATTGGGATACAAGATATAGAATTTGAGTCTGTAAATTAAAATGTTCTTGGAATTAATTGCAATGTTATATTTGCTGATAGATGGATTTTTAAAACGTTATTAAAAACAAAAAAAAGTCACAGGCTTTCATATAATTGATCTATTCATTGAAAACTTCTTGAAATCAAATTCCTTTAATGAAATTAGAGGAAAATTTTAATGATGCTAATTATCCTTCTCTTAATTATTTCTGGATTATATCCTTAAGTTTGTATTTTATATATATGTGTGTGTGTGTGTGTGTGTGTATCCCAATATAAACTTCAATTAGAAAAAATAGATAAAATCTATTATTAAAATAGAAAGAATGGAAGAAATAAATATACTATCCAGTAGTAATATTTACATAATAATGAGAAACTGCATTTGGGGAGAAATAAAACAATTGTTATAATATCTTAATAACTATACTATACATTGTTGCTCCTGTTCAATTCGATTGTGTGGATAAGACATTTTTTTATTGGAGTACATAATGCAAGTTTATTAAGAACCAAAATTCTCTGCATACTTACTTACTTTTATATTATACTCTTGTTTTTTACTTAATCTGCTTTAAATTTCTTTTTTTTTTTAGAGTCAGGTGCAGATAATCATTGAATTAATCCTATCTTTTTAGTAAAATCCCCCTTCATCTAGAAAAGTCCTCTTGTTTTATTTATTTAGCCCATTCACTATATCTCCATCCTTCACTCTCACATCCCTAGGTCATTGCTACTATCCATCCTACCACCAATCTAAAGTGTTTGATGAGTATTCATTTTTGGAAAAAAATTATTGATGTTTCCTACATGAATTTTTCATTTATATAAATGGTATTATACTACATATCTTATTCTGGTTCTTACTTTCTTCACTTAGTAATGTCTGTTACATTTCTTCATATTGCCATATATACATAATCACTCAGTGATAAGCACCTAGATTTCCCAAATTCCACCTATTACAACAAAATCACTATATGAAATTCTTATGTCTGGTCTCTTTTAAAATTGTGGGATAATTTTTTCGGGATTTATGTCCAGGAGTGAAATTCTTGAGGTATGGAGGATGCATATCCTATTTGATTCAGAATTGTGAGCTTGCTTTTCAAAATGGCATCACTAATTTATTTTTCTTTAATTTTTTAAGTTTATTTATTTACTTTGATAGAGAAAGAGACAGTGTGAGTGGGGGAGGAGCAGAGAGAGAGAGGGAGATAGAGAATCCCAAGCACTGGCAGTGCAGAGCCTGGTGCGGGGCTCAATCCCACAAACCCTGAGATCATGACCTAAGCTGAAACCAAGAGTCAGGCACTTAACCAACTGGACCACTCAGGCGCCCTGGCATCATTAATTTAAAGACTGTCTTATAATGCATGAGAGCTAGTGTATCTCTATATTCTGTTAAACATGATATTATTTAGGTTTCTAATTTTTGCCAAAATGAATTTAATATGATATCTCTATTTTATTTTTTTTAATTTTTTTTTCAACGTTTATTTATTTTTGGGACAGAGAGAGACAGAGCATGAACAGGGGAGGGGCAGAGAGAGAGGGAGACACAGAATCGGAAACAGGCTCCAGGCTCTGAGCCATCAGCCCAGAGCCCGACGCGGGGCTCGAACTCACGGACCGTGAGATCGTGACCTGGCTGAAGTCGGACGCTTAACCAACTGTGCCACCCAGGCGCCCCTGATATCTCTATTTTAATTGCATTTTTCTCCTTATTAATGAGTTTATGCAGATCTTCATATGTTTATTGAATGTTTGCGCTTTCTTTCCGTTTAATTGCTTCTGTTCATTTTGTGCTATTTTTCTTTTGGGTTCCTGTCTTCCTCTTGTTAGTTTTAATGGTTTAGTATATGGTACATGTTAATCACTTGTCAATTTGCGGCATTATAAGATATGTTTCCACAGGACATAGTCATCTACCCATTACTTTGTCTGTGGTGTAATTCATGAACAGAAATCATCAATTTTGTTGGAGTCTGATACATAAACACAGTGTTTTATAATTTATTTTAGGGGGGTTGTTTAAAAAGAACTCCACCATTTTTCATTGATTTTACATGTTTACCTTTCCCATTTAGATCTTTAATCCATCTGGTGTCCAATTCACAATATGGATTCAGGAACAAGCCCACCCTTCTTTCTCTTTATATAGCAAGTCGATCCATCACAATGTCGGTTACAACTTCATAAATTTAGAGGCTCAAGTATTTAATAGATGGAGTCTTTGATGGTTATCTCAACTTCTTTTTTAGATATTGCCAGTATAGAACAACCACCTTTGTCTCACATTCTTTTCTCTTGAGTTCTATGTTTCAGTTATTAAATTTATTTCACAACTTTCTTTCCCCTGGTATATTTTCTGTATGTATTTATTTTCAAACTTTGTCTTTTTGTTTAAACGTGTCTCCTGTAGGCAACATGTTATTGAATCTTAGTATAGTTTTGTAGTTGTTAAATTCAATAGGAGTCTCTTTTGGTCTTTGATATGTGTTAGTCTACATGTTTTTCTTTTACAGTGGATGTGTAACTTGTGTGTGTAACTGATTGCCCTGTGCTTTTATTTTCCCTGAGTTGAAGACTATCTTTTCTGGTGGTAGGCACTGGAGACTGAGGAAAGCCAGACTGCATTCTCTGTCACTTTTCTGGAGTTTAAGAGGAAGGGAGGAATCAGCTCCAAGGCAAAGAAGTCAAGCACAAAAATTTCAGACAATCCCATTTGCTGCCATAGCACCAGGCAAACACTGTGGGAAGGGATTTGCCTGTAACATTTTTTTTAGAAAGAAGCAGTAAAGCAAGAGGCAATCCTCCAGCCCAGAAGGTTTGGATGAGGAGACAGGGATAAACTACATCTCTTATCACTCGATTCTCAACCCAGCAAGGCTTTCGGGCTGCCCTCACATTATTACAACTACCTCCTGCCCACTGCTCAATACAGTTGACTGTTGCCATTGATTTATATGGAGAAGGAGGAAGAAACAATTTTGTCCGGGCAAAGTTGGGAGAAGGAACAAGTACAATTTATAACCTCTTCTCAACCTGTTCTGCCACCACCTTCCGGCCACCTCTGCCCCAGACTGCAACCCATCATCTCAGTCCAAGACAGCTTTGGACCTCGGCAGAAGTGTCTCGAAGGTTTTATTTGATTCATCTCACTTGGCTTGGGTTGTGGAGATAAAGCTAGCAGCACATGCAGATTTGCGATCCTGATTGATCTACACGAGTCTCTTCTCAGAAGTAGGCAAATATGCTTATTATTACAGGTTATTTTTTTCTCCTTTTTACCCCTACCATACCCTGATCGTTCATCCTCTGATAGCTATGTACTCCCCTTCTCAGGCTGACATCCCTACTCTGCATCCTTCCCCTCAAATTTAGCCTAGTTGCTTCTCTTACTATATGACCAAACTCCATTTATCTCCACCCACTGATCTATTGGATCACATACTGAGACAGCCAAGGAATACCACACATAAAGGCTGCTCAGCAAGGAGTGGGAGGAAGAAGATGGAAAATATTCCTTTTATTTCAATAGATTCCGCTTCCAATATCCATTTTAAGTTCCAAAATATTTGATGTTGCTTCTAAAGACTCTCTTAGGTGTTGGCCTGCACAACATTAGTGAGGACATAATTTAGGACATTGCAATCTCTATGTTTCCATTTTTAAAAAAGTTAATTATGAAAAAAGTAATAAAAGTCAGAATATTAATTAAACTTCCATCATCAGCTACATGTGCCTTACTCTGAATGAAATCTAAATTTACATGGCAAGAAATTATTAAACCTATAAGAAAATCAAAATGTTAGTAATACAAAAAATAAGAATCTTAATGGTTTGATTAATTTTTCTATTCCTTTGAAGAATTATGACTAAAGGGCACTTTTTCTTTTCAGGTTAGAGAGGGAGGGAGCCAAAACATAAGAGACTCTTAAAAACAGAACAAACAGGGTTGATGGGGGGTGGCAGGGAGGGGAGGGTGGGTGATGGGTATTGAGGAGGGCACCTGTTGGGATGAGCACTGGATGTTGTATGGAAACCAATTTGACAATAAATTTCATAAAAAAAATAAATAAATAAAGGGCACTTTTAAAGCACCAGAAAGGTCACTATTGGCTTTAGTTGTAGATTTAGCCAGTAATTAAGAAAATGTTGGAATGCATTGTGTTAATCCCACCAGCCATCACTTATAGAAGTATCTTTGTATATTCTGGAAGTTTATTGAAAGTATGCAACCCCTGGGATGTGGGACTCCATGAAACTATTAAAAAACCAGATCTAATTTTTGTTTCAAAAATTTTGAGGAAAATTGTGATTTAGCAATATAGTATCTTAAGAGAAAAAGAATGTAAATAGCAATATATAACTTTGTAAATAGAGTTTAAAATGGTTTTCAAAACAATGTAAATTGTCTTTAGTAAAATGAAAAAAAAGCATGACATTTTTCTTCTGAGTGTTATATAACATGCACAAAAATGATTTAACAGGAGAAATATCCAAGCTATTTTTAACAGGCATTGCCAAACTTTTATTTTCTAATGATTGTCACCTGCATTACTTAAATATTTTATTTTGTGAATGATAGTTCAGAGAATAAAAATCAACAACTATGAAGATATTTTTTTAAAAATAGCATGCATGGTCTCAATAAAAGTGAAAAGTGTTTGGGGCGCCTGGGTGGCTCAGTTGGGTAAACATCTGACTCTTGATTTCAGCTCAGGTCATGATCATGGATTTATGAGTTCAAGCCCTATGTCAGACTCCCCACTGACAGTGCAGAGCCTGTTTGGGATTTTCTCTCTCCCTCTCTCTCTGCTCCTCCCCCCACTCATAGAGCACGCACATGTACTCTCTACTCTCTCTCTTTCCATAATAAACTTAAAAAAAGAAAAAAACTTTGTATATTTAACCCTGTGGAAATTACCAAGGAATTACAAGTTCACAATAAAAGACTCACAACTGAAGATAAAAAGCAGTATTTCTATTTGTAGAAATATGTGTTTATTCATAGCAATAATAAAAATTGATAATAAAAATATGTGTCAGGGTAGTACAAAGGCAAAATTTATAAGATCACTTTAAAAATTCAACCTATGTTGCAAGATTACACTACAGGCATGGTTACACCAAAGGCTATTTTAACTATGTGAAGGCTTTCCTGACTTTGTTCTGACTAATGTCTCTAGGATAAAATATGGGGGTTGAGATTGTGTGGAAAATCTATGCAATAGAATTTTTTTTTAAAGGAGGTAATCAATGCAAAAAAATAGTTCAAAGTGAGTTATTTACCAGTTCTGTTATCAACTGAATTGCCCCCCTTCATTCATAAGCTGAAGCCCTAACCCCTGGTACCTCAAAATGTGACTATTTTTGGAGGCAGAGGCTTTAAAAAAGTGATGTTGTTAAAATGAGGGTGTTAGGATGTCCTAATAAAATCTAGTTAGTATCTTTGGAAGAAGAAGAAGAAAGTTAGACACAGAGAGACACTGGAGAATGCATGTACTAGGGAAAGACCATGTGAGAAACCAGCGAGAAGGGGGCTTCTGCAAGCTAAAGAGGGATGCCTCAGAAGAAACCAAACTTGCTAACACCTTGATCTTGGACTTCTAGACACCAGAACAGTAAGAAATTAAATTTCTTCCTTTTAAGCCACCCAGTCACTGGTATCTTGTTACAACAGCCCTAACAAACTAATACATCCTTCTTCATGAGACTGTCAGGTTTACATTTAGTTTTTCTTTTTCATATAAAGACTCAAATGTTGCAGATCATGGCTATGTCTGTGTGTGTGTGTGTGTGTATGGATGTGTTTGTGTTTTGCATATGTTTCAAATTTTCCTGAATTTGATGCTGTTAGTATTATTGACTTGAGCTATTCTGTGTGTAATGATACCCCATCATTGCCTAATTTGCATTTTCCTAATGATTTATGATGTAGACCGTCTTTTCATATATATACTATCTGTATATCTTTTTTGGTAAGATGTCTGTTCAGATCTTCGACCATTTTTTCATTGGATTGTTATTTTCTTTTTGTGAAACTTTAAAAGTTCTTTGAATATTTTGAATGACAATATTTTAGCAGATATGTCTTTTGAAAATACTTTTTTTCAGTCTGTGGCTTGTTTATTTGTGTGTGTGTGTGTGTGTGTGTGTGTGTGTGTGTGTAATTTCCTTTCCCAGAGCAGAAGTTTTTTAATTTTAATGAAGTTCAGCTTATCAAAGATTTCTTTCATGGATCACGCATTTGGTGTTGTGTCTAAAAAGTCATTTCCACATCCACAGCCTTCTTTTTTCCTGTTTCTTCTGGAGTTTTGTAGTTTTATATTTAAGTCTATGATGCATTTGAGTTAATATTTGTGAAGGATGTAAGGTCTGTGTTTACATTCATTTTTTTGTTTTGCACATGAATGTTCACTAGCAACATTTATTGAAAAGATTATCTTTACTCCATTGTATTGTTTTTACTCCTTTGTCAAAGATCAGTTGGTTATATTTATGTGAGACCATTTCTGAGCTCTTTATTCTGTTCCCTTGTTCTGTTTGTTGATTCTTTCACCAACACTGAATTGTCTTGATTACTGTAACTACAGTAAGTCTTGAAGTTGGGTAGTATTAGGCTTCCAACTTGTTTTCTTTAAACATTGTATTGACTATTCTGGATCATTTTTCTCTCCCTTTAAACTTTAGAATCCATTTGTTGCTATCAACCAAATAACTTGCTGGGATTTTTACTAGGAATGCATTGAATCTATAGGCCAAGTTGGGAAAAGATGACATCTTAACAATATTGAGTTTCTTATCCATAAACATGGAGGATTTCTCCATTTATTTATTTTTCTCTTTGATTTCATTCATTGGTGTTTTGTAGTTTGCTTCACCATAGATCTTATACTTATTTTGTTATATTTATATCTATTTATTTCATTTTGGAGAGTGCTAATATAAATAGTATTATGTTTTTAATTTCAAATTCTATTTGTTTATTGCTGGTTTATAGGAAATAAATTGACTTTTGTAAAGTAATATTGTATCCAGCCAACTGGCCATGATTACTTATTAGTTCCAGGAATTGTTTTGGTGATTCTTTTGTGTTTTCTACATAAATGGTCATATATCTGCAAACAAACACTTTATTTCTTCCTTCTCAACTTTGTACCTATCATTTCCTTTTGTTGTCTTGTTACATTATCTACGACTTCCAGTGCAATGTTGAAAATCCAGGGTCAGAAGGACAATCCTTATCTTGTTCCCAATCTTAGTGGAAAAGTTTTGAGTTTCTCATCATTAAGTAGGATGATAGGTGTGTCTATATATATATATATATATATATATATATATATATATATACACATATATATATGTCTATATATATGTATATACATATATATATAGACATATATATATATGTCTATATATATATAGACATATATATATACACAGTGTTTACATATGAGCATTGTTTAATTATGCTTTTCTTGTTTTACTCTTTAATTCATAATTTAAGTAAATTCATCATGCAGTTTGTGGAAAAGTTTACAAAGAAAGAACTGCACATGGTTCAGTCTAAAATCATTTGTCATTTTAGGTACTTTAAAAAAGTCAAATTTCATAGCTAATGTTACAGGGAGGATGTATGTCTATATATATATGTATATACATATATATATATAGATATATATATATGTCTATGTATATATGTATATACATAGACATATATATATATATGCTGAATTTTGTTGAATGGTTTCTTTTTTCTGCATCTATTGATATTATCAGATAATTTGTCTTTTTTTTTTTTATCTCTTCAGGTAATAGATTACATTAATCTTTAAATGTTGAACCAGCCTTGAATATCTGGGATAAATCCCACTGGGTCATGATGTATAATTATTTTTATACTTTTTTTTGGATTTGATTTGCTAATTTTTTTATTTTTTTAAGTTTTGTAATATTTATTTATTTTTGAGAGAGAGGGAGACACAGAGCACGAGTGGGAGAGGAGCAGAGAGAGAGGGAGACACAGAATCTGAAACAGGTTCCAGGCTCTGAGCTGTCAGCACAGAGCCCGACATGGGTCTTGAACCCATAAACCCCAAGATCATGACCTGAACCAAAGTTGGACACTTAACCGACTAAGCCATCCAGGCGTCCCAATTTGCTAATATTTTTTGAGAATTTTTGTATCTATATTTATGACAAATATTGGTCTGTAGTTTTTTTCTGTTGTAATGTTTGTCTGGTTTTGATATTAGGACAATTTTGTCCTCACAAATGAGTTAGGAAATGTTCACTCTGCTTCTATTATCTCAAGGACATTGTAGAGAATTGATATAATTTCATACTTAAGTGTTTGATAGAATTCACCAGTGAGCCCATCTGGACCTGGGACTCTCTATTTTAAAGGTTATTAATTATTTATTCAATTTTCAAATACATACAAATCTCTTTAAGTTTTCTATTTCTTCTTGTGTGAGTTTTGGCAACTTTTTTTCCTTTCGTAGAAATCTCAATTATATTTGACCCAGCTAAAGAGAAATCCAACCTCATCTGTGAGGTAACCTAATCTAAGCTAACCTTGTTAAGACCCTAAACCTAAAAAGTTTCCTAGTTTAAGTGAATAACTGAAACGATCCCACAGCAATTGAACTAGGAATTGGTGATTTCATCAATTCACATAAATTTCAAAGTCATAACTGGAAATATACATTAGAAACAACAATTTAAAAAAACCTATCAATAAAATGCAAAGCTGAGCTATTTCCTCCATCAATAAACTAGAAAATAACACTCAGTGAATGTGTATGGGAGATTAATATATTTGTTATCATAGCACATTATATTTGTAAGTACACAACACAGTGTTTACATATGAGCATTGTTTAATTATGCTTTTCTTGTTTTACTCTTTAATTCATAATTTAAGTAAATTCATCATGCAGTTTGTGGAAAAGTTTACAAAGAAAGAACTGCACATGGTTCAGTCTAAAATCATTTGTCATTTTAGGTACTTTAAAAAAGTCAAATTTCATAGCTAATGTTACAGGGAGGATGCTGTCTTAATATAATTACATTGTCAGATACCAGGATCCTGTCAGAAAAGGAAATGATAAATGTCAGTGTGCCTGGAAATACAGGATTCAGAAGTCCACGCTGTAATGGAAAGAATAAAACTTTCAACAAGAAGTTCAAAGGCAAAGCTCCTTACTCATTGATCTGTCTTAGTCCAATATTAAGAAATGCCTGATTACTTAGTGTCCATTTCAGAGTGAGTTAAATGCCTCTCTTGAGGGGAATGTGAGGTTTTCACTAAAATAGCTAGATGCTAAGTAGGAAGGAGACTTCCAGTTAATACACTTTTCCATGTGCTTATAAAAGTCACTTCTGTCAAGCCATATAGACAATCCTGCCTTCAGTAACCTAAAAGGTTCTTTCCAGGAGAATGAGAAGATTAATTATTATTCTCTAAAGTGCTTAACTTTAGCTACTTCTACCAACAGGGTAAGAAATTAGATCATGCTGAAGGATATCTGGTCTCTCCTCTATCTTAACCTAAGATTAATAGCATCTTGGAGTTTGATCCAGTCATTTTCATAAATCCATTTTCTGCATAATGTAAAAGGTCATAAAGACTGTCTCATGACTAATTTGTTTGTTGCGTGGAGGCAAATATATTATTTTCTCAGGAATTATTAGAATTCTAGACATAATGTATTTTAATGTAAAAAATTAGCTGTCAGAATAAACAGTGACAATCCCCAATGTTCTAAGAAGATCATAGTCATATTGCTTTTTATATAGTTAATATACAAGCATATCTCAAAGACACTGTGGGTTCAGTTCCAGGCAACCATAATTAAGGGAGCATTGCAATTAAGTCAAGTGAATATTTTGGTTGCCCAGTGCATATAATAATTATGTTTACATTATACTGGTATATATTACGTGTGCATTAGCATTATGTCTAAAATAAAACAATGCATGTACCTTAATTTAAAGATACATTATTGCTATAAAATGATAATCATCATCTGAGCTTTCAGGCGATTGTAATCTTTTTGCTGGTAGGGAGACTTGTCTCCATGCTGATTGCTGCTGACTGATCAGGGTGCTGGCTGCTGAAGGTTGAGGCGGCAGGGGCAGTTTGTTAAAGTAAGACAACACTTAAGTTTGCCACATTGATTGACCCCCTCCTCTTGCGAATGCTTTTTCTATAGCACGCAATGCCGTTTGGTAGCATTTTACCCACTGGAGAACTTTCAAAATCGGAGTCAGTCCACACAACCCTGCCACTGCTTTAGAAAGCTGTGTAATTTTATGTAATATTTTATTCAATTTTATGTAATATTGTTGTCATTTCAACAATCTTCACAGCATCTTCCCCAGCAAATGCTGTTGAAAAACGGCGCAGGTAGACTTACAATACGCAGGGTTGCCACAAACCTCCAATTTGTAAAAAAAAAAAAAAAACAAACAAAGAAACAAACAAACAAAAAAACCCACAACATCTGTGAAGTACAAAAATGCAAAGCTCAATAAATTGAGGTATGCCTATACTTACAAAGGTAAATTGGGGCACCTGGCTGGCTCAGCAGGTTAAGCACTCGACTTCAGGTCATGATCTCATGGTTCGTGGGTTCGAGCACTGCATCTGGCTCTGTGCTGACAGCTCAGAGCCTGGAGTCTGCTTTGGATTCTGTGTCTCTCTCTCTTCCCCTCCACTACTTGTGCTGTCTCTGTCTCTCAAAAATGAATACACATTTTTTTTAAATTAAGATAGATTGCTTTTCTAGTTTTTTGATGAAGTTATTGAAGTTCAGGAACTAAAATTTCTCTATAGGGCAGCAGAATCACATCCCCAACTATAGATCAGCATGTATGTAGAATTTTTTGTTTGTTTTGTCTTTAACTTTATTTACAACGGCCAGTTAAGATACCATTTTCCCAAGTTACTTAAGTCAGTTCTAGCCTTTCTTCATCCCCTTCAATGAAGTTATGTTATTCATTTTTTAAATTCAGCTAGATCCATTTGTTCATGGTGGTATTCCACTATGAGTCCTTCCCACCCCACCTCCTGTTTGGCCATTAATCATTTGCTTATGTTGGGAGTATGTGAAATACTATTATGGTCCTAAGAGCGGGAGTTTTTCTCCTTAAAATAAATTATTTTATTTTTCAGTAGAATGGAATTTTAGTCATCTGTCAAATATTCTCTGAAAAAGTTACAGAACTCTATATGATGTATATCTTCACAATAAAATAAAGTAATAAAAGCAGTGGTAACATCACTAACAATTATATCTTCAGTATACACAGCTTTGTTTCTTAAGCACTTTTATTTATGCAATTTTATAGCTAATCTAAAAAGTAAGGCAGAAGTCAGTAGGAGAGAATAATGTATGTCACTAGCATTTTAAACACATCTGGAATACTTCATCTCTTTCGTATTATTAAGAGCGAGGAAGAAAACAAATATTAAAAATGGTTCAGAGCTATGATGGAGTTAAATGTAAACCCTGAAGAAATGCCCTTGTGTTAAGATTTCAGCAGTCACTATTGGTACATTTTATGTAATAAATACCATTATTTTCTCCATGTTGATGCACCATTAATATGTTTGCCTTTAACTAAGTTGAAAATCTGACTAGTTTATGCAAGTGGCAGCATAATTTCTTGGGAAAATAAGAAACAGGTTGAAAAAACATTAATAAAATGTAAGAAAAAATCCATGTATGATGTCAACATACTACTCCAGTCCTAAGGCCTACATTTATTACAAAAATAAATATGCACTTAAGTCATACTTTCGCCATTAATGTTGAACACACAGAGACTAGTTACACATTCTATATTTAATTAAAATACAAAAGTATGTCTTCCATCTGCACATAGAGTGAACGGATTTAGGTGCACATGAATTTACAGCTGGTATTCAAATATTAGCAAAGTAGACTTTTTTTTTTTTAAACCACATCAGGTATCATGTAATTCCTCAGTGTAAACTCAGCATAGTAGTGGATTTATTAGCATTTAAAATAATTTTTAATATTTTCAGTTTCTCACATCCTCGTTTAAGTTCTGAGTTACAAGACTTCTTTCTATGTTGCAAATATCTTGCTTTTGAAAGCGTACCTTTGAATTTTTCTAGTGAAATATATGCGTTGTATGACTTTATTTGGTACTTTAATCTTCGATTTAGTGTTTGTGCAAGTTGCCTCTTACCAATTCTAAGAATATTTTCTAAAACTTTTCCACCATCCTATTTCTTTTAGAAAAGTGGCATTAGTTGAGGACAATAACTCTATGTTCTATTTGGCTTTTATTTATGTAATATACTGATACAGTGTCGTATTTGATTAACAGTGGTTACATTATTGGAGTCCTTGCAATTTGCAAACATTATATGCACACTCAAGTTGCCTCACCTTACCATCATAAGGGCACTAGACCTAAGGAGGAAGTACAAAAAGTCAGCACAGGAGTTGAATTTTCGGGTTTTAGAGAATTACAGCCATGTTCTGACTATATCCAAAGTGTAATAGCTATCCTAGTGATGCAGCAGTGACCTTGGTGCCCTGGCCTCTTTTGCTCCTTCAGTAAGTTTCCCCCTTTGCCCCACTCTATACTTCTGTATTGATTCTCAGTATTGACTGTATACTGGAATCACTTGGGGACCTTTAAAAGCTACTGCTACCTGAATTCCATGCCAGACATTCTGATTTAATTGATCTAGGGTGCGCTGAGATTTTAAAAACTCCCAAAGAGATTCCAAGGTACGGTCAAGTTTGATAACCTTGCCCCAGTGACTCCATCATGCCTTTGGATATGGTTTTCTTTATCATTGTCTTTTATTGCATCTCACTCTCCCTTAACTCAACAGCTTCTATTTATCTGCTACCATTTATTTATACTAGTTTACTTTTGTGTGTTTCATAATCAAAGATCTCAAATGTCTGACAGATCCAATCAGCCATAGCTAAGGTTTCAAGAGACCCAACAAACAGTATTGCTGAGGAATCGTTGAGGATTTTCTCAGAAGACTGCTGTAGCTATGGTAGGCACCCTGAGTCAGTGGACTTTTGCATGTGGCCAATATTTACTTACTTTATAATTCAAGGAGGTCTTTCTAATGATGCTGGCATGTAGAACAATGTTTTGAATGGGTCATGTGAATTTAGGGGTATTTTTTAATAGAATAAACTAATAGTTACATTTGAAGAATATTTTCTCACTTCCCTGAATTCACTTTCAAACAGTTATATTTGTCAGTTGTGTTAGCATAGAAGAAAGAAAATACTGCCATCTTAATAAGATTAGCTTGTTGTTATTCATATTAGTATAGTAACAATGCAATTGTTATTGTTTTTGTTTTTAATGGAATCACCCCCGAGTCTCAGGAAGAATCACTGTGATTGTCACAGGATTCAGAGACCCCTTTATTTATTTATTCCAAGGCTTTTATTTGAAAATATGTTTAGTACAAAAAGATATTACATTGGTGATTGTTGCAGCATCTAATGTGGATTCTGCTATTTAACTATGATTCCGCCAACTAAGAAATGAATAAAAACATTTTCTGAACTTTATCATTTTTTTAGTACAAATGAATGAACTTGGACTACATGTTAAGAACTTTCTGCTACTATTTTGTGGTCCAGGCTACTGTCTCTGAGAAGATCTACTGATCATTTATATTACCATTTAGTGATTAACCCTTTATTTGGGTGTCGTCTTGAAGGAATTTAAACTAATGATTTAATTTAAATAAACAAAAGTAGGAAACAAATGTTCATTGTCACTCTGTTGAATCGTTTCATATGACTGTTTAAAGGATAAGAAGCGAAATGAAATATAGCCCATTTAAAACATTCTGTAAACTGTAACTATTTGTATAAATATATCTTAAAAGTGTATGTCATTCCTTTTACCTCTAAGACTTGTGACTATATTTTTTATATTTCTCCTGAGATGGTCTGTTGCTTCTGTGATTTGAAGATTATTTAGTATGATGCAGGGGTAGCTACTTATTTCTGATCAATACTGCAGATTGGTCTTTTGTTCACAGACCACCAAATATTTGATTCTATTTCAGAATGTTTGTTCAGGATTTAGTCAATAGACTTCTATGGCTATGGTATAAAGCAAGGGAAAACACTGGAAACACAATCTTAACAGATAATACAATGTCACCCAGTAGCTAAATGTATTATTACATAAAGCCATATTATGTAAACCCTATGCAGGCTGTCTACATCTCAGATGAGGTAAGTGATGAGCTGCATCTCAATTCTTTACATTATCCTTGTAATTCTTAATAAGAGAGTAAGAAAACAGAAGACGTCAATTTGACAACATAACATTCCAGAAAGATACTGCATGCATTGCATCTGTATACGCACATTACATATTGATAGTTATATATTCATTTGCTCACTTACAAAATATTTCTTGAGCATCTACTATGTTTCAGTAACTGTATTGCATGGCTTGGTTTGTATCAGAAACAAAACAGGTGAGATCACATAAAAAGTAAATAAACAAGATAATAATGATAGTATAAGAGCTACAAAGCCAATAACAAACTGGTGAAAGGTAGTGAAAGGACCTGCAAAGAAGTGATATTTGAACTGCAGTCTCGAGGAGATGCAGTTGCTAACTGAACATAGAATTACGGGAAGAATATATCTTTTTAAAGTTTAATTTAATTTTATTTTTATTTCAGAGAGTGAGTATATGTGAGGGAAACAGGGTGAGAGAAAGAGAGAGAGAGAGAGAGAGAGAGAGAGAGAGAGAGAGAATCTTCAGCAGGTTCCAAGTTCAGTATGGAACCCAATGCGGGGCTCGATCTCATGACCCTGGGATCATGATCTCAGCTAAAATCAAGAGTGGGACACTCAACCGACTGAGCCAGGTGCCCCAGGGAATAACGTATCTTAAAGGGTCAATTGTAAGAGCAAAGGAACAGAAATATGAGGCCAGGATGTCCACAAAGGGAAACTGGGTCTTTGTAGTTGGAAAACAGGAAGCAATGAGGAGAATGTATAAGGTGGTGTTGGGAGTCGTAGGGAAGGGCCAGTGCCTACAGGGCCTGGAAAGTGATATTAGGAGTGATGAAATATTACCATTGAATATTGTTAAGCAGAAGATGACTTAGTATGACTTATTTTAAAAGCTTCTATGTTCTATGTCAGTAGGAAAACGCTTTATTACTAGTAAAAAAAAACAGAATTAAGAAATGGTTAATCACTAGGTATGGCGAGATTGTTGCATATCCCTTCTCCCCTTTGTCCTTTGCATAACAGAAGGTCTTATTTCTCAGACTCACTTGAAGTCAGTATGAGAAATTGTGGGTGCAGCTACAGGATCACATCTTTGAGAAAGAAATTCTAATTTTTTTAGACAAGAAGTTGTGCCTCACCTCCTTATTTCTTAATGACAGAAAAAAAAAAAGAAGAAGAGGAAGGATTTGGTAATGGTGGTCAGCTTCAACCATGCAGACAAGGAAGGAAAACCTCCTCATGAATCAGAATTGCCTACCTGACCTGGACCTTTTGTCTACCTCTGGCTTGTCACAGGCAAGAGATATAAAATTCTATTGTTTTTCCCAAATCACTGCTATTTTGTGTCTCTTTATGACAATAGCCTTGTTTAGATTTATAACGGTAACCTAAAATAGCTGTTGTGAAAAATGAAAATAGAAGTAATTACTAAAAGAGGATTCTGATTAACTTTTACTTTAATACTACCTCTGACAGTAATAAAGCTTATAATTTTACTTTTTATTTTTTTAAGTTATTATGGAAAGCTTTATACCTTTAATTTAGACTACATGACAACAACTGAAATTTTAGGTAGAAACTAGGGTAACTATATTGAAGATGGCAAGCTATCTCCAGGATATCTATTTTGGGGGCACATGACAGTATCTGAATGTGTTAAACTGAGCTTCCCCAAATTCTGTTTCCCCAATCAACTATTTCACAACAATATTGTACTTGAACTGTATCTCTCCCGTGGCTTCTTCTGAATGCAAAACAGCCACTCTGCCTCAGGCTTCCTAGAAACCCACTATATCATTTGGCCTAAATAATTCCAGTTTGGTTTTATTTTTGCCACGCAGAATAATGCTATAAGGCAATAAAAAAATATTTGGGGTCAAATGTAATCACTTAGAACAACTGGCAAACGTGTAGAACACACGGAGAGGCCGATGTGCACAACAGAACCGTGGTGAGTTACAGGTATTTAAACTATGTTTGGAAAACTGTCTCATATTTGAATTTCAGTGATAAGTAGGGTAGAGCAAGATGACATTTTTACTAAAAATGAATCTATTATTAGGTGACTCATCTATTTTAAGTCTGAAGAATATCATTTCAAATTTATACAACCACTTAGGGAATAAAAAATGTACATTTATAGACATTTCTAAGTTCTCATATTGATATTTACTCTTTCCGTTCCTTTGTCAGTGTCTGTTGAAACCAGATTTCAGCAAAACTGTAGAAGGTTCAAATCTTCACACCTACCCAAGGCTTTGCAACACTCATATAAAATGCATATAGGGGACTAATTGGCAGGGAAGACAGCCAGGAGCTTGGGTGGCAATGCCTTCCATGAGAGGCAGATGGACTACCTACCTGGGGAGTTGTAATATGCACTTAAATGAAATGAAGTCAGAGCTAACCAGTAGAGACCACATTTGGAGTGAGCCATATTCATGATTCCATATTCTCTCTGGTCTTACTTCTGGTTTTCATTCTCTTCCTTGGCTGCAACTGGAAACATGTTTCAGAAGATTGGAATTTTTTCATATTTTCATCTCCAAAATTCCAAAATTCATGGAAACAATTAAAATATCCAAAGTGTGAAGACATAAAACTGTACAAAACGGACACTTAGACAGAAAGCTCACGAGGAAGCGGAATGTTCTGATTAATTGGTTTTCTGATGAACTGAGTGGTTATCCATCATATCCTGGTGGGAAAGGCACTGTGCCCAGCATTATCAAGCACAAAACAGGAGCTCAAAGAACATAATATTCAGTTAGGATGAATGAAAAATCATTTTTGTTTCAATTCTGTCAAACTTTTTTTCTCTCTCTCTCTCTAAAATGCATGGAAATGCTTCCTTGCCTAAGTGGAGAAATAGATTATCTGCATCGCTATTAAGACTTTTCCCTTGTTTCTTGGTGACCATTTTGAGGTTTAATCTGCATATATGCTGTTGAAATTCGGTTCAGTAAACACTGAGCCATTCCAGATCAGGTAGGATGCTCAGCATTGAGGCTTTAGAGATGATAAAAAGATATTCTCTGGGAGTTTACAGGTTGCTGAGCCAGAATCAGAGCCTCCTGACAGAAACTTTTACACAAACCCTTTCCTGCATGGGCTTGATTCCCATCATTAACTTGGCCATTATCCAGCTTCAGTATTCTTCACGAATACCTCTTGCCTTCCCAATAAAAACCAAACCCTGTAGACTAATGTTCAAGAATTTTCCAACCTTCTCTAAAAAAGGAAAATATAGTCTTTGTTTGGCAACTAAAAATTGACATGAACAAGACTCAAGGATGAGAAGCTCTCAGATTGAGTCCAAATAAGGCATTGTTAGATGCCGTCCCTAGAGAAATAAAAGATAATCTTGACAATGGAGGTTTCAGTCAGTTCTGCTACCATGCAACGTGTGTGTATGTATTGCTAAAAATCATCACGTTATGCAGAATCATGCAACTCAACACTCAAAAATTTTGTCAGTGTCTGTGACACATTTAAAAAATAAGAATATAATAAAAAGGGCAACACGGTTTTATAAATATTACCTGCTTTCAGAAATACGTAGATACCCATAATAAATATGGCGCTTTACTTTCATGTATTTTTTTTTAAATTTTTTTTTCAACGTTTTTATTTATTTTTGGGACAGAGAGAGACACAGCATGAACGGGGGAGGGGCAGAGAGAGAGGGAGACTCAGAATCGGAAACAGGCTCCAGGCTCTGAGCCATCAGCCCAGAGCCCGACGCGGGGCTCGAACTCACGGAATGCGAGATCGTGACCTGGCTGAAGTCGTACGCTTAACCGACTGCGCCAGCCAGGCGCCCCAACTTTCATGTATTTTTAATGTTTATTTATGTATTTTGAGAGTGTGAGCAGGGAAGGGACAGAGAGAGAGAGAATCCCAAACAGGTTCCGTACTGTGAGTGTGGAGCTGGACGTGGGGCTCCATCTCACGGTGGAATCATAACCTGCGTGGAAATCAATAGTCCATCACTTAACCAGCTGAGCCATTCAGGGGTTCCGGCATGTTAGTTTTAAAAAAGACATGGAGTAGGGGCGCCTGGGTGGCGCAGTCGGTTAAGCGTCCGACTTCAGCCAGGTCACGATCTCGCGGTCCGTGAGTTCGAGCCCCGCGTCAGGCTCTGGGCTGATGGCTCAGAGCCTGGAGCCTGTTTCCGATTCTGTGTCTCCCTCTCTCTCTGCCCCTCCCCCGTTCATGCTCTGTCTCTCTCTGTCCCAAAAATAAATAAAAGTTGAAAAAAAAAAATTAAAAAAGACATGGAGTTTGCTTGTGGCAGTGGGCAACAGAAGGGTAGTAGCTTGTATGTCATTGTGAGATGGCAGAAGGAGGGTTCTCGGAATGGGCGTAAACTTGTAACCCCAGAGTTGGATAGGTGTAGCTCATGACACTCAGGGTGAACTGAGGTAGCTGGTAGATGTCTGCGTCGTGTTCATGTCAGGGTTTCCTGCTTCCCTGGGCAGCTTGATTCGGCTGGATGCAGTTTTCTGAGTTCACCTGGTGTTTCTGCAAGACGAATTTGCACATAAGCAAATGTGAAATTTGCACTACGCTTAAATTGTTTCCTGATATATCAATCATATTGGAACAAATTCTGTTCTCCAAACCAGGGGTATAGCAGAACCGATTGTATTTTGTGATTTCAGATATTTTAACAACTCTAGGAGCCACCTGCTCATGAATTTATAACATTTATTTCACAATTAGGGATACAAGGCTGAGGATTGTAAGCCTGGTTAGGAGCAAACCTAAAATCCTTTTACGAAAAGGGCAATAAGTCAATCAATTCAAGTGTCCTGATGGGCATCAAAGCCTTGTGAAACGGGAGTAGGAATGAGAGAGCGCTGGATTCTCTGAGTAGGAGATGGCAGAGCACCACCAATAAGGTGGCGGCAGGGGGGGGGGATGCGGGGGGGTGGGGAGCAAAATGAGAGACAAAGAGCAAAACATGTCCTGTCATCCTAATTGTGCCTAGACCGGTTTTTGCTTATTCGCAGCTAAGCAGACGTAGAAAGAAACTGTTCTTGGTGTTATACTTTTTTTTCACCAACAGCTGCAAATAAATGCAGGTCTGTTTTTCAGAATTTATAGAAATTTCATTTGTTTTAACATAAATGTCACTACAAAGGTGATGCCCCGCCCTCCCACCACTCCAAGAGTGTGGGTATATTCCATTGATTGTGGGTGTACAGGACTGGGTCTGCAAAACTGCTTGAAAACAAGCAGCCATCCTTGCAGCCAGGTGAACGTGACCTTGGCTGTCAAGAAAGAGGGGAGAATCCAGGATCTGTGACAGTGTATTGTAAGCTACTTAATCCCTTCACATAGAGCCATAATATCTGGCTCATTGTGATCATGTGTCCCTTAAATGCTTGGCAGAATTATATTCTTCTGAAAATATGTTTGAAACATGAATAGAAACCAAGGAAATTAATATCATCAGAGATGGGACTGACTTACACAGATCTTTGTAAAACAGGAAATAAAACAGGTAATTGCCCTAAAATCATGTAACCTAAGTTTCAGTCTAGTGGCAATGAGATTGTCAGATCATGTGAAGATGAATGTAGCATATGCAGAAATATCATCAAGTGATTTGATTCAAAATTTAGTTTCTTAATGTGTAAAGATTTCTTCTTTGAAGTCCTCTGAGCTCAGACATTGGAAAGTATCATTTAAAAAATCTTTTTTAATTTAAAGGAGTCACTGAATCCTAAAATATAAATTGGTATCACATCCATATGCAGTGTGATGGAAGGTACAACAAAAAATAAAATAACAAAAATGAAATTAAAGCATGTTTCCTTTTTAAAAAAGCATACCTAAATCTATTCCTGCCCTCTTTTTAAACCAGTAACGATTACCGTGGTTTTTGTTTTCCAAAAATAATTCTTTACCCCAAGTTGTTTTTTCTAACAACTCTCCTTTTAAAATAAACTTGAATTTTACGAGGTAAAATTTGCTGTGTATAGTTCCCATAGAAATATTTCCTAAATTATTCTAAGCCTTGGATGGATATATTATGCCACCAGGGAAGGGGGCCAGTGGAGGAATGTTGTGTGGGATTGAGGTTTGCTCTTGTGACCTAAGAGTCAGGTAGGTTTTCCTGGGGTCAAAATGGGATCCAGAGGCAGCAAGATTCCATCAAGGAAATACAAGCAAGGGTTTGTAGTCAGAGTTGCCTATCATTTCAGGCACAGGAAAAAAAAATGGTATGTCACGCCCAGGGAATTTTTTTTTAACACTTCTAAGATCTATAAAAGCAAGTAAATGTAGCAATGATATGAAATGACCACCAGCCACCCATTTAAGTCATGCTTATACTACCTCGTAGTTTTGATGAAGGAGCAAAATCGGCCCTGATTTATTGCAAAGCGGTCCCTGGTTGATTTAAATAACCCTTGCCTGAGACATTTAGGAAGATAAATACAACAGACACATACAGAGACACACACAGCAACACACAGACACAGATACACACACACACACAGATGCCATTAACACTATATGAAGAATAATAAATTCTTTAAATTCAGCATTCTGACGACGACCAGATGGCTGCTGCGTAATGGACACATAGATCGAGAAGTCATAGGAAGGATTTACACATCTGAGAAGTCAGTATTTAAAATAAACACATAACCTCAATGCCTTTCAGATAACTACTGATGGTGATTTTAGATCATTTCCCATTTGATTGGGCAGATTTGTTTGTTTGTTTACTTTCTAGAATCAGGGAATGCTGAATCTCACGTTGCAGGCAAACTCCTTGTTGGATGGACGTGGACACTGAGAAAGGTTAAATGCCTTGTTGTGTAACACATGGTTAATTGTAGAACTGGGATTGGAACCCAGAAACGATGCCCTTTCTAGTTTATCGGGTGTATTTAGCTCAGTTTTACCAGTCTAGAGAATGTAGTTGTGATGGCTAGCATTAAATTAAATACCAGCCAGGAGATGTTTACACATCTTGAGCCATACATTAGGCAGTGATCAGCCTATCAAAACACACCAGCTTTCTTTTCATTTCTGCTTCATATACTTGCAACATAAGAAAAAGGGTGATAAATATTAATTTTGTGGAATATTAGGAATTAGAAAAATAGTGAAAAAAAAAAAACAACCCTCAAATATGTATGTCATATCTTGGGTGGGAAATCCAGACTCCAATCTTGGCTGCTACATAACCCAGCTGCTAAATTTAAGACAGTGTTGGAATCCAGCTCCTACTTCTCTGTCTCCTGTCCCATTAGCCTGTGGACTACTTGAATAAAGGAAGCCTTGCTTCTTGGACAGCAGAGGTTCCAGTGTTTCTGTAGCATTCTGCAGTGGAGTGGCTGCTGAGCTGTGAAATGATGAGCCAGGGACACACAGCTTGAGAGAGACCTGCTGAAACTTTTTGGCACCTCTTCTCGAAGCATGATTCTACCATGTATTTGCATGTGTTGTGTTCACAGCTCGAAATGTCCACCTTGCTACATGTCACCTACCCATTGATACTTCACACCACCGCCACCATCACCATACTTCCCAAACTGCCTGCCTTAAGTGTCCATTTTTTGGTGAAGCCTCCAGCAATTTGGGCGGAAGTAATTAATTGATCCTCCATTTGTGACACCATGGGACTTTGTGCCCACTTCTAGAGTTCTCACTCCTACCTTTGTAGCCAACACTTCATCCTTGCTGGGTGTGTAGGGGCCATGTCGTCTCCATATTCAGAACTCGGGTGCCTAAAATGGCACTTGGCTCACAATAGGCAGTATCGTAAGTGTGTTGATTGTGTGAGTGAAATGTTGCAAGTTTGTACCGGTTTATGTATAATTGACTCTCATGTACTCAGTATTATTCCCTCCATTTTTCTTTTTTTTTAATCTCAAAAATTATTTTTGCTGATTCACAATTCAGTTGCTCTGTCAATCCACAGATACTAATTAGGCACTTAGTACATCCTAGGAATTCTTCTAGGTACTGGGACTGGTAGCAGTAAAAAACAACAAACATGCTCTCCTGAAATTCAAACGGTATACAAATAATCAAATATATCGTATGCCAGACTGTGATAGTGCTCTAAAGAATAAAGGGGTAAAGCAACTTACGGGAATTCAAGAGTAGAACATTATTTTACATGAAAGATAACAGATGAACTCGTTACAGAGATGACAGTTGAGGAGAAACAGAAAGTGAGAGCAGTAGTTAAGTGGGTATATTGAGAAAGAATGTGCTCGAAAATGGAAACAAAAATTGGAAGTGCCCTGAAATAGGGATTGCTTGATGCACCAGAAGTAAAGCAAGGAGGCCAATCTGGCTGGAGCAAACTGGTTTTGGAGGACAGTGCTTGTGGAGGAAATCCCAAAAGAAATAGTGGAGAGATAATGCTATTGCAGATCAGGAGGATGTGGGATACTACAGGAGGGTTTTTAAGAAAAAAAGCAATATGTTTTAGCTAATATTTTAGAAAATATTTGTTTCTAGCTGCTGTGTGGGGAGTAGACCATTGTAGAGGGCTATAGACAGGCAGACCACTTGGTTTATAGATGAGTTTGTTAGGGCTGCTGTAATAAAGTACCACAGTCTGGGGTGCATAAATAATAGAAATTGCTTGTCTCAAAGTTCAGGAGGCTAGAAGTCTGAAATCAAGGTATCTGCAGGGCTGGCTCCTTCTGAGGATCATGAAAGAGCAACTGTTCTGTGTTTTCTGATGGTTTTCTGCCTATCTTTGGTCTTCTTTGGTTAGTGGATACATTGCTGTGATCTCTACCTTCATTTCACATGGCATTCTCCGGTGTGCTTATCTGTCTCTGTAACTAAATGTCTTTTTTTTTATAAGGACATTAGTCTTATGGTATTAGGGTCCCCTCTAATGACCTCATCTTCATTCAACTACATCTACAAAGACTGTTTCCAAATAAGGTCACATTCTGAGGCACTTGGGTTAGAACCTCAACTTAACTTTTTTTGGGGAGACAATTCAACTCATACCAGCGCACTAAAGAAATAATCCAGTCCAGAGATAGTAATGGCTTTGACCAGAGCACAAACACTGGAGATAGAGAAAAGTGGTCAGTATAAGGATTATTTTGAAGGAAGAATGAACTGATTTTGCTGATTAATTGGGTGTGGGGTCTAAGGAATAGAATAGAGGGAAGAAAGGAAGACTTCTGGGTTTTTTTGGCCTGAATAATAGCTGTGTTCTGACATTGAGAAGACTGAGTGAGAAGCAGATGTGTAAAGGAGAGTCAAAAGTTTGTTTGACATGTTGACATGCTACTATTGCTATCTAATTGCATTTCTAAGCGAAGATGTTGACAAAACACTTGGATATACAAGTCTGGCTTCTGAAATTTTATAGCTGCATGACACATAATCATCTTAGTCCAACCAATACTTACTACAGATGAGGAAGTCAGTACATTTGAAAAGGTTTATTTAAAAAATAAAATAAAAGGCCTTGATTTCAGGCCACTGAAACATGTAGAAAAGAAAACTTGATCCTTTGGACTCCCAATCCAACACTTTCTGTATCAGAGTACCAGGCTTTCATCAGCATTTTGTAGTTCCACACGCAGTTGCCAGATGCAACAAAAATGTAAATGATTATAATTCTGGGCCCAGCAGTTGGGTGGCCAAGATTCCAGCTTGAGGTCTTTGTTCTGCAATATATTATCACCAAATTGATAAACACAACAATATGGTCAAAAAGTATCGCAAGCTAGAATAATTTTAGGAGTTGCATAGTTCCCTTTGGCACCTAATAAATGTTCAGAGTGCTAATGCATGATGTTGAGACTCTGTTACCTTGAAGCGAAGAAATGGCATCAGGCATTCAACCCTCCTGCTCGATTGTATTACCTGACAGCTGATTCAGTCCCTGTTGAGTCCAAGAAAATGTTTTGTCCATTTGAAGATTTGGTTGAGATCAACTTTGTATGTTTGGCTCTCTGACTAAATTTACACTTCAAGGTTCTGAAAGATATGATCTGTGTGTTGGTCTTCTGCTAGCTTTGAACAAAGTTTGATTTTTTTTTTTCAAGTTAAAGATTCCTGTGCTTTTCCACTGTGTTATTTTCATTTTTTTTGCGACTGAATATTTGTAAAAAATGACTACAGAAAATGATGCAGAGCAATATTACTTATAATATGCACATATATTTTACACATGTGTAACATTTCTGCAGAAATATGGCATAATCTTTGTTGGTCTCTTTAAAATTATTTTTGACTATGGTGGATGGGTATTGTATTGTGACTGCTGTGGCACTCTTTTATTCATAACTGTAGCAGTTGATTATCTGAAACCTATACAAAATAATAGAGTATGTTCAGGAAACTGAAGATGTTATATCCATCAGAAAGTTTAAGCAGTTAGGGTCTTGCAGTTCTGAGCAAGGTTGCTGGGGAGAGTGGTGTCTCAGTCTTTGACCAAAGCAAGGAGATCATCAAGCAGCCTCAATGAATTTCAGAAAGAAGAAAAAAAAGAGACAGATAGGACAGGTTTTCCATGCATTGATATGTTATAAATATTCATATGCACTTAATGTTCAGGGAGTCAAAACTCAATCAAAAGCAGCTTTTAAATGTACCAAATTTCATCCCCTTTAATGCTTTCAATTAACAAATTCTATCACTAAGCAAAGGAGACAAAGAACAGGGAGAGCTCACGGGGTCCCTTTAGCCAGAGTATTTGACTCATTTTGTTTTAAATCCTGCTAATAAGATTTTGGAAATCAATTACATACACCAAAACATATTAAAGGCTGCATTATGGACACATGCTTAATATTTATAGATACTAAATTCCTATCTAATAATAAAGGATATTTTGTCCTCATTAAAATGTAGCAAAATGAATTTTATTAGAAGGTAACAAGGGCTGCTTACTTGTGAATATATATTCATCCAGGTATTTTCTATGGAAACAAAGTTGAAAACAGAAACAGCATGACATCCCCACCGCGCATATGCACCCATTACTATGACTAGAAAAGAAATGATGGAAATAAACACACTTGCAATTTTTACGTTACACTGAAAAATTCCATCTGCTGGAGATGAAAGTCACATCTTTTGTGTTTAAGGGATAAAGGTAGTGTTATAGATTATGGCACCCTCAAGGCACTGGCGGCAGGTGCAGTAATTTAAGTCATCCTAAACACTCGCTCAGGCAGCCACGGTATGAGGCCAGGTGGGTAAAAATACCAAGCAAAGTAGTTTTGAATCACTTCGCTTTTCTAACAGTCTTGAAAAACAGAGGAGATTTTCATGTCTCTCAGGTGACTTGGATATGACCCCAGTGGAAAGCAGAGAAGGTATTCTCAAATTCATACCAGCCCTGCCCTTTGATTCTATGAATTAGAAATAAAATCAGGCTACCGGGAAGTAGATCCACATATTCATCAGCTGTAGTGTCCAGTAGAGGGCACTAGAAAGGCAGTACTGCAATATAGGATCAGATCCCTATTTTCGAATGATGACAGGTATATCCTTTAGATGGAGAAACATAGAAAGATTACTTTTTTTCTAAGCGTGCATTACTCTGTAAGGTTTGACATTTATTCTTCAAATGCAATGTGAGATTGTCATTACTTTTGTTTTCAAAGTTTAACTTTTTAAATTAAGATTGCTTGTCATAATGTGTTCCCTCAACAGTCAGTAAGGGAACCAAATTCCTATAAAATGATTGCAGTATTCAGTTTACATTGCTTTTATTACTTTCCATTGGTTCCTGTTGAGAGAGGAGTAGAGATTAAACAATTTCTGGCCTCCTATATTCTCTTCTAAATCTAAACACTGAAACTGTGAATCCAGATTTAGGGGGCTTTTATTCTCTAAAAGTGATAATATTTATTGCATATCAAAAAGTTCAGACCATTATTCAAATATCCCTTCCAAGAGACCCTGTTGATGTTAGCAACCAACATTGTTTCTATATTACAAATAAATACATCTAAAACAAATATTGACAAATGGTCTTTTATGACAACTTTTCTTTTTTGCACCCTAACTTTATAAACTTTAGGAAGATATGTGGGGGAAAAAATGTGGTGGAAAATTTGAGAAAATGTCCTGAGTGAAATTGAATTTCAGAAGATTACAAAAGGAATTTGAAAGGCAGCCATCCTACTAGAAGGGTATTTTAGATAAATGGTAGATATACATAGTCTGAAAAAGGGCACGTTCTATGATATTTCATGCTGCTCTACATCTTTCCTGGGACAAGGCTTACAAGCTAATGGCAACTGGCGTTTACCTGGTATGCCACATTCCTCTTCAATAAATAGGTGTATCACACGTATCGCTCCACACCCTTTGTCCAGCCACTTGGACTCACATCAAAGAATACCCTAAAGACAAAAAAAACAAAAAAACAAAAACAAAAAACAATCAAACAATCAAACAAAAAAGCAAGGAAGCATAGCACATGTGAACAATATTAATAAATACAACTTGCTGGAAATTCTGAATTTCAGCATTCCTGCAGTTTTGCATTAAGGACCACTTAGGCGTTGGTGAACATTTACATTTAAAAAAAAAATTGGGAGAATTCACAACGTCTGCTCCTCCTTGGAAAGGTCTAGAACAATCACCAGGGTGGCTTTTGGCTTCTATATATACCTTATTTGAGGAAGGGCTCGATCTCTTTATGTTTTTATTTTAATTTTAGCCAATTTCCTATTCCTGTGGAATGCACATAGGAACAGAGCGGCATCTGCTGACCCGTTACAGCTGTGCCCATGATGGTGCCCGCAAGGAATCTGTCCTCTCTATGTGGTGATGGGGTTTCTCTGAAGGAAAACCGAGGGCCGCAAGAGCCATACCTTTCTTTCCCTCTCACTGTTCTGTGAAATGATTAGTCATCATCCCAGCGGTCGCTTGGTTTCTCTAAGTCTTATTTGGAAGCTGTCAAGATGTAGTCAGATGCAAACGCCATGATACGGAAGCATTTAAACACTGGAGACAGACAGCATGGCATCGGCAACTGAGCATTTTTATCTCAAGCCCTAGACAGCGAGGCAGCAGAACAGAGCAGTTTAACTCGGGGGGACGGCAATGAAAAGTGTGGCAGCACATGAGAGCGCAGGCTGTAACAGGCTGACAGACAACATTTGGCTTGTATCAGGACACGGGCTCAAAAGCGATGGAAAGACAGAAAATAAGCTTCTAATTTCCTTCCTCGAAATTAGGTCCAGCTTCTGACTACTGTTCTGTGTTGGTTGGGGTTTTGAATACATGAAAGCAGACAGACTTTAATTCATATCTGGTAATGGGTTTTCCTTTTTTTTTTTCTTTCTTTCTTTTTCTTTTTCGTTTTTAACTTCTTCAACGTGACTCTTTCAGTCTGGCTGGAAAAAAAATCATTTCTATTTTTCAAAGAACTAGTTTCATGGCTCATATGTACACCTTCATTCATATGCATATATTTATTCCTTCGAAACTCCTTACTATGGACCAGCTACTCTTTAGTTGCTAAGGATATGTTGGTGAGCAAAACAGACAGATGTTCCTGCTGTCCTGGAGCTTGCTACCAAAGTGTGGTGAAAGAAAATAAATATGCATAAAATATATAATGGGCCAGATGGTATGCAGGCCATGTAGCAGGAAATAGAATAGGAATGGCGACCTGTGTTTAAGGGAGATTTGCACTTTTAAATAAAGTGATAAAGGAATATAAACTTGTAGTAGATGAGGGAACCATGCCATGCAGCTGTGTGTGTGTGTGTGTGTGTGTGCGTGTGCATGCGAGCATGTGTGGAGAGGGGAAGATTGTTCTGGGTAGAGGGAAAGGCAATGTCAAAGTAGCTGAGCGGAAACATTTGCCGTGTTGCTTACTTCTATCCAATGACTGGTATCTGCCCTGCGTCCTTCTTCCTCCTTTTATTTGTTTCTCCATTTCACAAACCTCTATTAAACATCTGTTATGTGTGTAGTGTACCAGCCACCAAAAAAACCAAAACAAACCAAATGCTGGCCCTCAGCACCGATTCAGTCTGAAGGAGTGTATAGGTAAATAGCTTTAGCAAGTCATTCTTGCTTAAAGCCCTTCTGTAATTGTTTCCTAGACGATTTCGAGGTAATCACATATTTCCTTCCTGTGGCCTGGCACTCCTAAAAAATGTCTGAACTGGAAAACGCATTCTGGTCACTGAATTTTTTGGTATGTTTAATTATTTCCAAGCTTCCTGCTTCCAAGGTAGAGGCTGGTTACTCCAAGCTCATTTGACAACACGTGAAAAATCCAAAGTTCGTCATACAGGGCCCTAGCTCCGATTTCTGCCAAACTTGCGGAGCCAAGGGTCATTTTTCAGTCTCTGACCTGCTGCCCCCATGCTGCATCTTGTCGCTAGGCCTTTCTCTTCGCACTGTAGAGACTATTCTCCCCTTGTCCCCCTCTTCTCTGCACCCTTTCATTGCCTTCAGACCTCACATTCCTCTCGCCCCACTGAGCAGGGTCCGCTATTTCCGAGGGCTATCCCTGCACTCGGTCTCGAGGGCCTATTTTTACATACTCAAGACCTATGCAGGTTGTCAGCTAAACTGAAAGAGGCTTCAACTATTTGAGCCACATAAAAATTTTTCCTGAGGCTCACATAAAAGGAATTGTAATCCCCCCCCAAAAAAAAATTATAATAAAAAATAACATTCGTATGGAGGTTGTTATTATAATCCATAAACTCCCTTTTCCACGGTGTGTTTGTATTTCTGGTTTGTGTCAGCAAGTTCCCAGCCATTCACAGCCTGGGCAAGCGTCCGCACCTTTCCCCATCCCTGTGCTGCAGTCTCCTGGGACAGTTCTGTTTCCCACTCTGCTCAGATCACCACTGTTCACCTGCCTCTGGTGTGACCCACATTGTGTCCTTCGAAAGGAGCAGCTTTATCTATTGCTGAGCCTCGCAGATTCCAGAGGATGGGGTAGCACGCTCGGGCATAGTTTCCTTTTGTTTTGTTTTGCTGTGTTTTAATTAATTAATTTATTTTTGAGAGGGAGTGAGAGAGCACATGCGCATAAGTGGGAGAGGGGCAAAGAGAGAGGGAGGGGGAGACAGCAAATCCCTAGCAGGCTCCACACTGTCAGTGCAGAGCCCAATGTGGAGCTCGAACCCAAGAGCTGCAAGCTCATGACCTGAGCTAATCAAGCAAGGGATGCACAATAGAAACAGCTGGGTGCCCAGGTATGGTTTCTTTACCACAGGCTTCATTTCTTGGCCTTTACTGCTAGCCAGAGAATCACCTCAACCCTCCCCTGAGTCCTCACCTCAAACCAGAGATGCACCCTTGTCCATACCCTACAACACACAGGCTTTCAGCTGTAAGTTCCCGCTTGACTAAACAGTTCCACCTTTTCCACAATGTGGTGTCAAGTTAGAAATCCAGCCCTAGAGAAAAGAACCAGAACTTGGGAACCTCAGTTGGATCTTGGTACTTAACTAAGATCAAAGTGCAACAGATGAGAAGAAGGAGGAGGAAAAACAAGTTTTCTCTCCTCTTATTGAGCTGGATACCATGAAGACTGAATTGCTCCCCTGCTTAAGTTCACGATTCCTCCATCTAGGGGTACTGGGCCAGTGCCAAAGGTGGGGAGGGTCCCTCTGTGACTAGGTGTGAGAAAAGGGAAGAGAGTTTGTCCTGTAGGGATATTCCTTCACTGGGTATGAATGACAGTCAGAAATCCTATATTTGCACAATAGGAACTTTATTGTATTAACCCAGCTCTGTCTCCTTTGTGAGGCTCAATCGAAGCGGAAAGATACTCCTGTCAAGTGTGTGTTTTCTGGGTAGAATTTAGCGCAAGTCTTTTAGTGCAAATCTTTTTCTCTAAGCTTCCCCCGCATCCACCCCCCATCACTGCCCTCACTGCCACTGCCACCACTCAACCACCTTTCAGGTTGCTTCACAGGCTCAGAAAGGGTGTCACATTCATATCTGGTCTAGTCCTCAAGGACTGATCACTGCTATTCTCTCTCTCTTTTTTAAATGTTTATTTATTTTTGAGAGAGAGAGAGAGAGAGAGAGAGAGAGAGCACATGCTAGCAGAGGAATGGCAGCGAGAATGGAAGACAGAGAATCCTAAGCAGGCTCCACACTGTCAGTGCAGAGCCAGACGTGGGGCTTGAACTCACAAACTGTGAGCTAATGACCAGAGCCAGACACTTAATCTACTGAGCCACCCAGGCGCTCCTGCTATTCTCTCTCCTAAACTTGTACTCCAGAGAAGATAGCAGCAAGAAAAGGGAAACTTGCAGAAGAGAGGACTTGAGGGGAGGAAAAAGTATTCAGGCTCCTCTCCTTCCTTACAAGATGCCTTCATCGACAGTATCTGCTTCCCCCAAGGGAAGCTAGGCAAGTATCAGCTAGACCCTTTGCACCGTCCAAAGAGGCAGGACTATCACATTTTCCCTCAGCCCATTAGCCCACCTTCTCGAGAACTCTGGGTCCCTGACTGCTTGGTCTACTGCTTAGTGTCAAGACATCTTGCTGAAGACTCCTGTGCTCAGCCCTGGGAGCCAGAGGACCTTTTTTTCTTATTTTCATACTCCTTGTCCTCCAGGAAGCATTGATTTGTACAGAATGAGAGCAGTTTTCTCTCTTCCTACACTGGCACGCCATCCATGTTTTCTTTATGTCATGCTGATGTAGGGTTACTTCACTGAGCTCTTAACCTTCAGAATGTTTCTAGAATCTCCCCTAAACCTCACAGCCCATTCCCTGTGGGATTGTTCCAATATCATACAAATGTCGAATACTGAAGAGATTGTATTCTGGTATCTCAGAACTAGGATCTGGTGTCCAAAGTTTAAGTAATTTAAGAAAGAAAGAAAGAAAGAAAGAGGAGAGGGAAGAGGAAGGGGAGGAGGAGGAGGAAGGAGGAGGGAGGGAAGGGGAGGGAGGAAGGGAGGAAAAGATGTCAAGTAGAGAACAGCACACGGTGGCTAGACAACTCCTGTCGAAGTTCATTAAGAATTGAAAATAATAGACTCCCTGCAAATATCACTCAAGGTATTTACCCCCCAAATCAGACTATATAATCTATAAGTAAACAATCAGAGCTGAGAAGGGAGGAAGGAATCTATAGAATCTGAAATTGTTGTCGGTTGAGAAGCTTGGGCTTTTTCATTTGCTCCCTGAGGAAGAAAAAATAAAGGCATGCTTCTCTCCACTCCTAGCCAGTTGAGAGGTCCATTAAGAGAACCACTAATACAGATGGAGGGGGCTGGGGAAAGGGGACATGAGATATTACTCTCTGGTTTGATGTCTACTTTTGAGCAGTAGGCAAATTAATCTGCCCCGTTTCTTAAAGAGGGGAATGAAGAATTGAAGAAAGGGGGCAGGGGGAGGGGATAGCAACGGATCAGTATATACTCTCTCCACTTGGTATGACAGGGTTTGCTTAGTTACTATAAATCAGGTAAGCAGAGATCTATCTAGCCAACATCCCTGATAAATAGAATGAGTGCTAAGCAAGGAGACGCAATGGCAAGTGACCGTGAGGCTAACCATCGATGGGGGAGCTGAAGAAGGGCTTTGTGAGAATAACTCAGAGTTAATCTTCTGAATCACACTCCTGGAAGGCATTTTATGGTAGTGAGGATCAATAGCAGTGATGGCAGAAGCAGACGGGAAATGTCCATATCTTTTTTTTTTTTTTTTCCATTTGGCAATGGAATTCAGATGAACCTCTTCTTTTTTTTTCTTTAAATAGAATTTATTGTCCAGTTGGTTTCCATACAACACCCAGTGCTCATCCCAAGTCCTCTCCTTCATGCCCATCCCCCACTTTCCCCTCTCCCCAACTCCCCATCAACCCTCAGTTTGTTCTCAGTTCTTAAGAGTCTCTTATGGTTTGCCTCCTTCCCTCTCTGTAACCTTTTTTTTTTTTTTGCTATAGTCAAAGAACAGCCAGTATCATCTTTTGTATGCCTTTGTCCCTCTCTACAGCTGACACCATATACTGTTAGCCCCGCGGGCTGCGTTTAGCCTAGAGATGTTTGGTTTTGGTTTTGGTATGGCAAGGTAATAGAGGGATTTTATAAAATTACTTTTTCATGTTTAATAATATTGAGATTTTGTATTAATTGAATCTTTTTTTTTAATTTTTTTTTAACGTTTATTTATTCCTGAGACAGAGAGAGACAGCATGAACGGGGGAGGGGCAGAGAGAGAGGGAGACAGAATTAGAAGCAGGCTCCAGGCTCTGGGCCATCAGCCCAGAGCCTGACGCGGGGCTCGAACTCACGGACCGCGAGATCGTGACCTGAGCTGAAGTCGGACGTTTAGCCGACTGAGCCACCCAGGCGTCCATTAACTGAATCTTTAAAAGAGAAGGTTATCTTTCTACTTGAACCTGTGCCCTCATTAGTAGCAATCAGCAGGGAATTCACTTCAATTCATCATATCTGGGCTATTGAGCTTGCAGACCACACCGTACAAACCAAGTGAGGTTTAGGGAGGAGGAGGGATTTCAGAAGACAGATTTGTACCACATACCTTTTCCCAGGTGTCACCTAGATATTATAAAAGACGGATGTTTCAGACAGAATGTGCATAAGTAGAGAAAAAAAACCAGAAATACTGTGTGCTTCCAAAAGGATGAGGAGGATAGGGAAGAAATACTGAGAATCCATTCTTTTCTGCTGTGAATCAAGGGTTTGGGGATGGGACTCATCAGATGTAATGTGTCAGGAGGAAATTGAAGCGTAAAGTTTGTCTGCTAGGGCCCTAATAAGGAAACTTCAGAAATATGTTATGTACATTATGCATTCAACCCAGCTGAGAAGCATCTTTTCAGAGCCATGAAGTCAGTGTATTCAGCCCACTGTTTCTCTGCATCCGGTGCCCCAGGTCCACAGCGTGGCGGTCATACCAAAGGTACTTACTGGGAGGGGAAGGGACACGTCTTGCTATTTGGTTGCTGAGAGAAAAGGGATTCGTAGGGTAAGTCATGTTTCAGTTCCCAGGAGGACTCTGAATTAATGTGCTCTGGTGTGGGAACAGTTTACCAAGTGGCAGACTGTCCAGTGGGTTGTAAGAAAAAAGCAAAATAGTCCATGTATTTCAGTAGATACTCTTGGTGGCTCAAAGGTAATTGAATATCTCACTGGTATTTGTAATTGAAGATAGTTGACTTTTTCTAGATGTTTTAAGTGCATATATAGATACAATAATTAAGACAAATGAAAAAAAATATTTTTATTTTCCTATCTCATTATTTGTTATGAATCTTTCTTTTAATTAGTCCCAGAGTGTGGTTTGGTGAATGATATAAGGGACACAAAGGCATTATCTTTCCAGTCCAGATAATATCGCTTAGAATTTAAAGCAATTTAAGATTATTTTGCCTTGCTGAAAAGAAAGATATTCGGGTACTTTTGTTCTTAGAAATAGTTTGTGCTCTCACTTCATTCTTTCATAAAAGATGAGAGTTTTCTAGGAGATAAGTAATAATCCTAGATATGTAAAGAACTGACATTAAGAAAGAGATACGGAGCAATCTCTTCTGTAAAGGATATCATTTGTGTTTTAAATACCCTCAAAAATACAAAATAGATCCGAAACTTCTTAAAGTTTCCCACTAACAAAACAAACTGAATAGAAATTAGTGTGAGCTCATTGATCAAAATCTAAAATCCAAAGTCCTGTACATTGCATTGCATGTTACTATCTAGGAAGAAATAACCCACCAAGGTGTAGCAGATACACTATCAGATCCTGTCTCTCAATAAGGCATTAAAACTATTACCTGGTTAGACTGGTCAATCACACAAAGTAATGGCTTACAAAATGTGTTGAAAATTTCTCCCATTGCCACTATTTAATGTTAATAACATAAGCATAAATGTTATTATAATGTCAGGACTAAAGTCAACTTCATCTATATTTCAAGATATATTTACATGTATAGAATTTTCTAAGTATCTCTTTCTTTTATCTCCTCCCCTAAAACTACAGAGAAGTTTTTGCTGCAGACAGATTCATAAAGCTAATATGTTTTATTTCATCCATGGAATCCTAGACTAGAGGAGTTGAGTTCCAGAGACTGACAATACGGTAGCATGTGCTGGAATTATAGGCTTTGTTGCCTAAGAAAGAGACTGAGGGACAAGTTTAATGCCTTTCGAGCAGGACCAGAAGTGTGGAACATGTCAGTAGAAGAGCTGTCATCAGAAGAGGGCTGGCTCTTGAAGTTAGGAGTATCAGGCAAGAAGAAAGCTGTGAAGAGAGATCTTGCTATCCTAGGAAGATACAGCATCAAGGAGATTATTATGGTGTGGCAGATTTCATATTCTCTGATCTCCCTATCCCTCTCACTCTCATATATATATATATCTATATATATCTATATATATATATATGTATGTGTATATATGTATGTGTGTATATAGATATATATATATACACACATACATATATATATAAAATATATGATATATAAAATATTCATATTTGTATATGTTCATATATTCATATAATATATATGATATATATGATGTATTCGAATATATCATATATATTATATATAATATAGAGTGTATTATATATTCATGTGTATAATATGAATTTATAATATACCATATATTACATATGAATATATGTATTAATATATAATATATGAATATATATATTCATATTAGTTTGATCTAGGAAGATAGTGGTGGTACATCTGAACAGAGGTCCACTGTTAACTTGTCTATGTATTCCACTTTCAGAAAAGGTAAAAACTGAGCCTCCTGTTAGAAGAATTAAGAATCTATATGTTCGAAATCAAGGGAAGGTTTGTTTTGTTTTGTTTTGTTTTGTTTTGTTTTGTTTGCGATGAAAGTATAAGTAAGCTTCCTCAATTTAAACACAAATTAAATGCAAAAATTTTCTCCTGTGGTGGCAGTGATGGGGGGGTGGATACCCACTGCTTACTCTTTGTACCCCCGTCTTAGAATGCAGAGTCACAATGAAAACTGATAGCAATATCAGTTTAAGCAATAATGCAAGTTACTAGCGGTGTATTTGGAGCTTGGGGGCATTGTAAACACTGCTGCAGAATTGTATATTTCATCCTCAAAAGCAGGTCGCTCTAAATGTTCACAGGTCCCATTACACTGGCTAGAAATATCCAGCAAATTTTGCTGGCCTCTGTGGACCACCTGGCTTTAGAGCTGAGACCGTGATCCAAGGATCTGATCTACAGCCTGAGAAAGTATAACATGATTACCGTAGAATCTCCATTTTAGTTTCAAAACTGTGAAGGATCTGAGATTACCTCACTTGCAAGCTACCAAGTTAGTTTGCTTTTCTATACGCATGTATTGCCAAGAACACAAAACCCAAAGCCAGAGATAACAAATAATTTGTTACTCGCAGCAAAAGCAGTAGCCAGAGCAATATCTTAGTATTGAATCCCCATGCCCCAAACCCCACAGGGCAACATGATGAGGGCAAAATGTTTACTTCTGCATGCGGAGGGTTTGCATCACAGTGGAGGACCCCCCAAATTAAGACTCTAAGCGTTTATGGCTATTGGCACATCTGCTTACCCTTCTCTCCAGAGAATGAGTGCTCATTACCCTGGAAAGCAAGCAAATGCCACCAACAAGGGGAAAGAGACTTCAGTTGACACATAGTATTAACCACCACACTTTGTTGTCCTAAATGTGTCTGAATGTCTCTATTTGTAGGGAGACACTCCTGATAGCTCCCAAGACATGTTTCTTCTTCAAGAAGACCTCCACTGTATAGAAACACAAGCTATCCATGAATCATTATTTCCTTACACCCCACTGAGAAATTTAGGGTGAGGCAGTGACTGATACAAGGCTTCACATATCTGTCTGATCATAGAAGGCAGGTTAACTGACAAGGTATCATTACTGCAAAGGGAGTTCTTTATAACTTACCTCTTCAGGTAACTGTGATGGGTTCTTTATAGTTGAGATTGTCAAACTTTTGGCAAGACTAAGCTAAGTAGAAACAGTGTACTCAGAGACTTAAAGCTGGCTTGCGGCTTGCACCCGTATCCCAGTGGACACCTGTCTTACATGAATTGATTTTTATTCTCCCCATCCCTCTCTATAAGCAAGCAAAATTACTTTTGTTTTTCTAACACATGAGTTTCTATTTTTGCGGTGTAAGATACTCACAATGAAAGGAACAGATCTTAAGTATATAGCTCCGTGAGTTTTGACAAACACATATACTTCTATGTGTCACATTATAGAACATTTCCATTACCACAGGAATTTCCCTCATATCCTTCCTTAGTCAAACAAATCCTGCCCTCACCAGGGACAATGACTATTCTGTCATTAGCAACTTCCCTGAATCTTTACTCTCACCTTTGAAGGTTACCTTCATCTCCCTGAGTACATCATTCTCGAATGGAAGCTATTTTTTCTCCCTAACTTCTTATATCTCAAAGCCTAGAGCAGGATAAATGTCCCATTTCATTAAATGGCCCTACCAACTACTCCGTTTCTCGGGCCTATAAAAAAGGACTCATCTTTGATTCTTCTCATTTTCTTTCCATTCCACATCTAATTTGCCATCATTTGCACTGTAACAACATTGGACTATCACCACAATCTCATTTCTCCCCTGGATTTGTTCAGCACTATCCTACGACATCTCCCTACCTCTTCTCTAGTCTATGAAATGTGAAATGTTGCACATATTCAGCACCATAAACCAAATCATGCTTTTCCCCAGCATAAAACTCTTCTATTGCTTACCATTACAATGGGAATGCGATCTAAATGCTTCATTATGATCTCTAAGACCATACATATCCTGAGTCTTGCTCACTTGTCTGATTTCATTCCCTCTCTGATCTGTGTTTACTTTCCACTCACACTAAACTTTTCTTGTGTCTCTGTCAACTTCTTTATCCTCTAAGTATGAAGCAATACCTCCCTCTGATGTCAGTTTAAAACATTTGAACATTAGTTTGAGTTGAAAGCTCATAGACTTGAAACAAGACATGATCTGCTTCATCAACACCATCCCTTCACTCACATCACACTTAGTAAAGCCCCTGGAAGCTGAATGTAAAAGAATTCAAATGAAGGAAAGGATGAGCGAGGAGTAGTAAGAAACTTCAGCTCCACCAGGAGAATCTGAGGGAGGGAAAGCTAGCAGGAACTGGCCTGTGTTTCCTTTACGGTTCTCCACTGGATGAAAGGAAATGCAAGTGTGCATCACTTCTGTCTTCTAGAGATCCAAGACTTGGCAGCTAGGATGATATGACATCAGGCCACTTCTACACTTGCAGGGGAGCAGGGTGGCCAGACTACCTTGTCTAGACGATCATCAATGCCAGAGAGCTAAACAGAAAAAACAAAAGTGAATCTGCCCAAGCTATAAGTGATGTTTTCTTGGTCAAGAGACTAGGTGATGAGGGCTCCAGCAGCTGATACCAGTGACAACATAGGGTCTACATTCAGTTAAGTCCAAGGAGGAGTTATCTCCCTGCCCACGCCCAGCTCTGTTTATGGTATGATAGCCAAAAGTGGGAAGATGAAAGAAATTTAGAAGTGGGCCTTTGAAATGAGGCCCCTGAGGCTTTGAATTGGGGTGGAGTTCTGCCCCTTGAATTTGATGAATCATTAGTTTTGGTTTTATTTACTTGAAAATGTCTACATTGATTTGCCTACCATTTGCCAATTTGTGTGCTGAGACTTAAAATTGAAGCAATTCGAACAATAAAGTTATAGCTTAAGAATATCCAAGTCAGTGACCAGTAAAACGCTAAGCTTGCTTGCAAAACCCAATTATTGCCACTGTTTTTAATGCCTAACTTTTATTAGACACAAACTAGGTGCCAGGAATCTGCAAATTTCGTTAGATACATTTTTTTTTTTTAATTCAATCCTCAGGACAGTGTGGTGTGATAAATCTAATTATCGTCAACCTCATCTTGCAGATGATATAACTGAAGCACAGATAATATGAATAGATTTCCCAATTTTACACAGCTAGCAAATGAGAGAAATAAGATCAAAATTCTTGCCGCCTTCTTAACTATTGTGTAATATTTCTCTGTACTAATCAATCTACTGTCCACATATTTTTACATATGATTGTATAGAAGTTTAAAAAATAGCCTCTCAAAATGATTTTCTAGCAGCACTTATAATCTTCTTTCTAAATCATAATTTATTTACTTCTATTTTTCTTCTTATTGAATAGGTTATCCATATACTTATTGTGTTTAAAAATAACCAGTTTTTAGATTTATAAATGAATTTTACTACTTAACTATTTGTAATTAATAATTCTTTGCTTCTATCTAAATGATTTCCTTATATTTTCTTTTAATTATTTTTTAAGGTTTTTAAGTGATTTAATGCTTAGAAATTAGTGCTTTGTGATAAGAATATTTCCCTGAGCATATCTTAAAACACTCTATAGGTTTTAATATACTAAGTTCTTTTCATGATTTTATAAATTGTTTATATATATATAATTTTGATTTCTTTTTGCTACTAGAATTATTTTGATATTTGTTTTTAAACTGTCCTACCAGATTTGGTTTGGGGATAAATTTTATGTAACAAACTAGTTTCATTAGATATATTATTCAGCCTTTATGCAGTCATATTTATTCAGTTTCACATAAGTTTTCAGGTCCTGATAGCAGTATACTAAATTCTACATCTAATATAAGTTAATTGATCCTACAGAGGCATAAATATTGTAAATTTATAAAAAGTAATTTTAGCATCCTTGAAATATGACGTAGCTTTTCCAATTGATAGAAGTGCCAACTATTTACCATTTATTGATATTTTATCTGCTGAGGAAATTTCCTCCCCACATAAGCCATCAATGCAGTGAGGTTATAGAAGTCCACAAAACATCAAGTACATACATGGGGTATGAAGAAACAAACAGACTGGAAGTAAGTGGAATTTCCTGACCAACATCTCAACTACAACCATGGAAAAACAGACTAGAATTTTAATGGCAGAAAATGAGAGCCACTTGGTCTAGCCTCCAGGAGAAAGAGGTAAAGGGGTCCTATTCCCACCAAGCTCCTGTGGAAGACTTCTAGCTCATGGAATTTCTGAGCTAACAACTTTAGTGAGCCTGATTACAGAATGCAGATGGATTCTCGATCATACTAGTGGTGAACACCATACAAAATGGTGAACACCTGTAGCCCATGGAAGCCAGATTGTTAGCAATATGAGAGAAAGAGAAGTTTCCTGTTAGATAAAAAGAAAGAGAAAAGAAAAAAGAAAAGAAAAACAGAAGAAAAGAGAAAAGAGAAGAAAACCAAGTCATGAAAATTCAAGAGTATACTTCCCAGGTTCTATTACATTTTGAGTGGGTGATATCGATTAGAAAGGTAGATCAGAGAAGAAATAAGAAAGGCACCAAAGTATAGGGGAAATAGAATAATTTCAGCTGAAAATTCAGAAGAAATTGTATCGGTCTGCAAGACTCATGAAAAATAAAACAGAATGAAAATGGAGAAACTGCAAAACTAGTATAGTTTTGCAAGCCAACAACACACTGCAGCTGAGCCAAGTTGCCTCTGGCTTTTACAGAAACGGATGCAGTGACAAGCATCACTCCATGTGGCCTACAGTGAGGACCTCCTCCTCCATCTGACTCTACTAGAATGAGAAATCCATAGGAAAATAAAGTAACAGTAGTCAGGGACAGAATTTCTGGCGGTCTGGTTTGCCAAGAAGCCCTCTTGGCTCAGTTCCTCAACTTCTTTGCACTCGCAAAACTGCAAGTGTCTTCAGGAACATATTCTATCCTTCCTGGAGGTTGCATTAATTTGCCTCATCTGCCCTAATTATTGCTTATACAAGCACTAATTTAGCTTAATCTATGAATGCAGAAGTTTAAACAATTGAAGTTTTAAAGTACCATGGCAAAAAAAAAAAAAGTCAGCTGAAGGTTTAGAGTTTCATACCTATTAGTTTTAAAATATAACAATCATAGGGGTGCCTGGGTGGCTCAGTAGATTAAGCGCCGGATTTCAGCTCAGGTCATGATCTCATGGTTCGTGGGTTCAAGCCCCACATTGGGCTCTGTGCTGACAACTCAGAGCCTGGAGCCTACCTCAGATCCTGTGTCTCCCTCTCTCTCTGCCCCTCCCCATTCACACTCTGTCTCTCTCTCAACAATAAATAAACATTGCAAAAATTTAAATATAACAATGATAAATTTCATGTATTTTTATTTGTATTCTTGGCACACTTTCACATCTATTATTTTACCTTATTCTCATCACCATTCTGAAACAAGGCACATCAGGGATAGTAATCTTATTTTCATGGTGGGTAAACATTAGGGATAAAATATTAGGGAGGCATGATAGCTGTTTTTTAGCTATGTCAAGGGTTGTCAGAAAAGAGAATTAGATAATTGTGTACAGATCCAGAGAGCAGACCTGGGACTAGTGAGGGGAAAGTTGTAGGGAAACCAATATAGCTCAATAAGGACAAGAGTTGGGACAATTTCAGATTCAGAATGGGCCACCGAGACACTTTCCAGCAGAAAGCTGACTCTCTTGGGAGGTAGGAAAGGCAGGTAGGATGAGCATTATGTGAGGTGCTCCCAAATGTATGTCTACAATCTCTGAATTGGGAGCACAAATAAATTTAGTGATATTTTTCTAACAGCTGGATACAGAGGCTAGATAGCTACCATTCTCTGGCACAGCCGAGTGCTGTTCCACTGGTAATCTTTTAAATCCATGGCCGCTCCTTTCAATAATAATAAAAATTTAGGCCTATATACAGATGCTGCTATAGTCGTCCCTACAGAGAAATAACTGAATCACAGAATGTGGACTTTTCCTTCATTTTTATCCCTACCAAGCCAGAAAATTTAGTTGAGCTTTACTTTGTATAGATTGTACTCAGTCAGTGACCCTCTTATAACATAACGTCACCCACATAGACATGAGATAATTTGAATATGCCTTGTCAATGTACATAGACTGTACTTTGGTGGGTTTTACTTGTCTTTCTCTCTCATTGGCTAAAGAGTTATTTACATAGCACGCACTGCTTCCCCAAACATAAGACTAAAAGAATGTTGGGTCACAATATGAATTTATCATTGAAAATCTTACATTGTCCAGATCAGTGGACAGATCTTTATTCATGATGACACAGAAGAAGTTTTATAAAGCTGCCATGAGTCAGAATGTGCTAAGTGTCCTGCTCTCATAATCAGGAGTTGAGATTTAATCAAACTGATAATGCATGAGACGCCTTCTATGGCCTTGAAGATCCCTGGGATTTACCTCAGTTATTAAAGCAAAATAAATGTTATAAACCATAAAGGTTATGTTTACAACAGGAATGTGAAAGAAGACCTACATGCATATGCAGGGACAGCAGCTCCTGTGAGAGGTTATAGAAAAGAATGAAAAATTGGCCATCAGTGCCGGAACCCTACTTTCTATAATGCTGTAACATATAGAGGTTGTATCACATGGTAATAATAATTTTGAAAGTGGAATTGGACAACGCACAAATTTTGCTATTAATTGTACAAAAAGAAGTTTCACAGAGAGATCACATATTAGGTTCTTGAAGGAATTCATAAAAGGTAAAATGCCTATAATAAGTAAATACAGTATGATTATTCTCTCCAAAAATGATGAGTCTCTTGAGGCCCTATATCCTAGTCTAGATATGTTTAAACACCAAACTTAATTTTATTTCCTATTGACTGGAATAGAAAAAAATATCTTCGCAAAAGCATACTTCAAAATACCCAAAAGGCACCTACTGCGTCAAAGAAGAATTCAAGGAAACACACACAATCTTACATACACTAGTATTGTAAATATCCCTTTCTATAGATTCTCCCTAGACTTCTAAAAGTTTGCATTCCTAATGAAAAGAGATCAAGTTCGTTTTTCCCAGATATTAGCTCTAGAACACATTTTCCCATATTTTCTTATGATACATGAAAAAAGCCTGAACTGTTAGATTATTATTTTAATCATTATTTTTCCATCTAATCAGAATATCTTGTTAAATTCAGCATTTTGTTTATAGTATCAATTTTGCAGTATCAGAATTTTTTGATACTTTGCAGTACTTAGTACTGGGTTAGGTTCCATCCATGACTGTATATATGATCTGCTTATTAGAAGTGTACAAGATTACATTACTCATCAAAGTTTATAGTATCAAAAGAAATTACACTTTTTAAATTACACTTTAAAATGATTTATAATTGAATGTGTAATTCCATTAGTAATTTTTAATAACACAGAAAATTATCTTTTGATTTCTAAGAGAAATATTTAAAATCCCATTTAGATAATCTTTTGATTTTTCTGCATTCTGTACTAATTATTTTTTTCTCTACTCGACATTAAGCTTAAGCTGGATAGGTGGAGGTTTATTGGGTAAGATGCAGTCAAAATTCAGTTCTGGAAATAATGACCTTTTCTTTGACTCTAGGAAGTGAAGTTGTTCAACGTTTATAATTTAATTTTAGATTGCTTTAGCAATGCATTATGCAGAAGAAAATGATGATTACGATTAGCTGCCCTTCGTATGACATCTCTCTAAAGTATGCTACTATAACTTGTTTAGTTCATTTATCAATATCTGGTATATAGTCATCTGAGAGACCTTGAGAAGGATGTGTTCTCACTGAAAAATTAGGACACAAATAGGCATGTCACAAACGTAGTAAGAAAGAGAGAAAGAGAAAGAGGTGGAGGGAGAGGGAGAGGGAGAGAAGGAAAAAGATAATGAAAACAGTCTTTTATTCACTGTTAATGTCGCACCAATACTCTTAGTATGGTCATCGTCATCATCATCATTAAGAAGGTCTAAGTATCAATTTCCTCTTAATCCAATCTGCAATAATTGCTGGATCCCATGGATTCCATCTGATGTAATTGCTGGTGGACACCTTCCCAATTAGATGATACACACATTTCCTACAAGGCAGCTGCAGGAAATAAACAAATGAAATATAAAGCTGAAGTGTATTAGTTCCTTCCGTGCCATTACAACTAAATATTTTTCAGCTTTCTCTCCAGGACAATAGAGAGACCTGAGATTCTATTATTTCACCAATTATCTCAATACAACTTGATGAAATTATATTTTCACTTTCTCAATTAAGAATTGGCTACTTACCCAAAATAGATTTCAACAAATGGTCTTACTTTTCAGTAGTGAGTGACCACAATTTATTCTCTTTAGCAATAAATTGACAGAATATTAACATAACTTATCTGTATAATATGCTGAGCTCAGTGCCTGGCAAAGAGTAAACAGTCCAAAAATGGTAACCATTATATCACACTTGAAATGAAATAACTTCTTATCCTTGAGTACATCGACAGCTCCCAGATAGATCCCATGCTTTCCAATTTAGGCCTTCTTTAAATTCACTTAACTTTATGTTGCTATTTATGATGCTGTTAAAAATATATTACACATGTATTTTTTGTAAAACTCTGGTAATAGTCTCTGACAAATCATTTTAAATCTAATATGGAAAATTAATGTTTTTGATATATGTTTATATTCTCTTGATTGTATCAATGATTTTATACTTTTTAGATTTTAAATGGTGTTTTAAAATTGTATTTTTGACATTAAACTATTTATTATAGCTGTTACCTGCTCTTACATGATCGCATAAAAACATTCAGCCTAATAATGCATTCAACCACTTGGAGTCTTAAAAGACATAATGGTATTTTTGTTTTCTTTCTATCTAAATATCTTAGTGTCAGAAGTAATGCAAATTCATTTCGTTGACTGACAGTAGAAGTCTTAAAAAAGGTATTTGATGTAGAATACTCTAAAACCACATGAAGCTACAAGAGAAGATATTCATATGCCCAACACTATTTCAAAAAATGCACAACAATTATTCTTACCCTAAACAACCCTTCCCACAGACCCAATTGGTCCTATATAGATTATTCTTTACCAGGCAGTCAGACTGATACTTTTAAGACCATATCTTTTTTTCTGCTCTAAACCCTCCAACAATTTCTCTTATTAGAATAAAATCCTTTTCGTGGTCTGTGATACATTACATAATCAGGCTCCCAGTTGCCACTCCAGATTTATTTTCTGTCACTCAGTGCTCTCTTCATTCCAATCCACCTTTTCTGGCATTTTTGAACTTAGGTGAATATAACAAGTGGGTTCCCATCTCCAAGTGACATCATCTGATATGTCCTGTACCCAATCCTCTATTCCTGTACCTGTATGGCTTTTTCTCCCTTCATTCAAGTACAAAGAGGCAGCCTTTGACCAGAGGACAGTCTCTCTAAAACAGCAGCTAATAGTACTCCCTACCAGTAACTCTTTAGCTTTGCACTTATCACTGCCGACACACACACATGCACACGCACACGTACACAAATGCATCTTTATGAATGAATTTGTTCATTGTTTGTCTTCCCCCATAAAATGTAAGCTGTATACGGGAATGGGATTTGTTTTGTTCATTCCTCTCTGTACTCTGAAAAAAGGTACCTAGCCTAGTACCTAGTAGGTATCCAATACAATTTTGTGGAGGGAAAGAAGGAAAAGAGGAAAGGTGAAAGGAAAGAACAAATAAAAGAAAGAACTTGCTGTAGCACTCCATAATGAGACTTCAAATGTTCTCTACTCTTTCTACTGTATTTGCCTGATGAAACATACTCAGCAATCAAGACTCACCTCAGAAGAAATCTCTATAACTCAGAATTCCATAAACTCCCATTATTTTACCCTATATTGCACTGACCATCTACTGTGTTACCTTATTCACTCAATTGATAACCCTTTAGCTCAAGTCTGTCCTCATACTGCATAGTCACAGGTTTTTTCTGAAATCTCAACTCCATTCTTAACTGTGATTCAGTAAGTCTAATTTCTATGCATGTTTTATATAATCTTTTAGGTAGTATCATTTGTATAATGCTTTAAATTAATATTTAAATTTCATGGGGTGCCTGGGTAGCTCAGTTAAGCTTCTGACTCTTGGTTTTTGACTCAGGTCATGATATCACGGTCGTGAGACCAAGTCCCGTGAGGGAGTCTGCACTGAATTTGGAGACCACTTGAGATTTCTCTTGCTGTCTTTCCCTCTGCCCCTCCCCCCACATAAATTAACAAATGAAAAACATTAATTAATATTTAAATTTCATATGTATTACTTTAGTTAAAAATTTATAAGAAGCATTGCACTGTGTGATATATTTCACAAATAATAGAAATAAAGGGTATTGAAAACAGTACTTCCGGGGCACCTGGGTGGCTCAGTCATCTAAGCGTCCAACTTCGGCTCAGGTCATAATCTCACAGTCTGTGAGTTCCAGCCCCGCATGGGGCTCTGTGCTGACAGCTTGGAGCCTTGAGCGTGCTTCGGATTCTATGACTCCCTCTCTCTCTGCCCCTCCCCCGCTCACATTCTATCATTCTCTCTCTCTCAAAAACAAATAAACTTTAATTTTTTTTAAAATAATACCACTATGGCAGAAAAAAGAGCTTGATATTATTATTTAAAATGTTTCTTGAATGCACACTGTGTGTGGGACACTTCCTTCCATATTGGGAATATAACATAGAATAAGCCAGTCAGGTCTCAAAAGAGTTGTTCACTAAGGGAGAAGCAAGATCATAAACATTTAAAACAACAACTACAACAATAACAACAACCACAACGACACTCAAAAATAAAGGCTCCCAAATCCCTGTTAGTATTTCATAGCCCATCCCCCAATTTTGACACTGGTTGAACCCGAGATAGAACTTTCCATGAGCTGGCAAACCGGATTTGCCTTCCTAAATATCTCCAAGTAGAACTCAGAGAATCATTTTAGATACAGTGGGACACCTGTGTGCAGAGAGAAACAGATACGAAAAAACCATTTAATCTAACAGGGCTAGAAAGAGCAGCTGTCTATGAAGCTTACTCTATATTCCCTGACACTGGCCATTTGTTTGTGTGGGAATACGGTCATTCGACATTAAAAGAAAAAATAACTTTAAGCTAGGAAGAGAGGGATTTTGTCCTTGCAACAAGATAATCCCTAGCTAAGGATTAAGAGCTAAGCTTAGCTCTTTATTAAGAGATAACCATAGTTTTAAAAGGCATTAATTAAAATTTCATACTCGGAATTTGTAATTTACAAAATATAAAATCTTTTTATGATGATAATTTTCTGTATCATTTAAAAAATTTTTAATGTTTATTTATTTTTGAGAGACAGAGAGAGACAGAGAATAATCAGGGGAGGGGCAGAGAGAGAGAAGGAGACACAGAATCCAAAGCAGGCTCCAGGCTCTGAGCTGTCAGCACAGAGGCCAATGAGGGGCTTGAACTCATGGACTGTGAGATCACGACCTGACCTGCTGAAGTCAGCAGCTTAACGGACTGAGCCACCCAGGTGCCCTGAATCACTTTTGTGTTCAGATAGAGCCCCAGTCTATGGAAAATCATAAGTTATTTAAACCTATCATATTAGGTATCTTTTTTCTGTTAAAAATAATTTTAAAATTTCTGCTTCTGCTAAAGATGAAGAAAGTAACAACATAATGTGATTCCCAGTTAGCAACAAGGGCAGCTGGATAATTTATAAAAGTAAAGTTCTGTTTTGTTTTTTTTTTTTTAATTAAGCAGACAGGTGAGAACACAAAGAATTCAAAGTTATGACAAAACAGAAAATGGCAACCTCCTCCTCGGAAAAAATATATTTATGATGGCTTTCCTTCTGATGGAGAAGCAGGAGAGCAAAGCAGCAACCATTGGCAGAGGGAAGAAGAAACGGGCTAAACTTTTCTTATGAACTTTAGAGGCCAAGCACTGGGTGGCAAAATAGCTTCAAAAACTGAGGAGCTACAGCCACCAAGAGGTTTTGCACCCACGCACCGATTTCACCATGATGTACATTCACATGATATATTTGGAGCAGAGAGAAATAGGTGAGGATAAGAACCCTGAAGTAGGGGGAAGTGAAGTTGATGAAGGCAGAAGACGGAACAGGAAACATGAGAGAAATCCTTTTGAATCACCTGAGAATTTACTGTCATTGCCTATTACCCATTAAGAGAGGGACAGGGACCTGAGAAAAACCCTCCATAGATGCTGTAGATTTTGCTGTACACATTGCCAAGGCCTTGAAAGGCTAGTTGCAGGAAGGCAGAATAGAGATGCAGTGCCAGTGTGACAGAAAGCCAGGAATAATACTAAAAACAAAGAGAAATCCCCAGTAAACCAACCAAACAAACAAACCTGGAAGATAGGCTGCCAGTAAAAAATGAGACCTTAAACAATATGGAAGGTTGATGGCTGAAATATAAAGCACAAAAGAATTCTTGGAGTCTCCATGGTGCTCCAATACCAGGCCAAGGGAAGGTCTTGATCATGTACTCAAATCATTGAGGTCAGTGGTGAACTCAATCTAACCAAAGTTAACAACGGAACCATCTCAACTACAAATGAGATGGACTCAATGGCTAGCAGTTACAGGTGAAAGAATAGGCTCTATTCTGATCAAAAATTAATTTAATCACTACTATTCTTTTCCATAAGACAGCTAGTGTAAAATCAAGATAAAGAAATAGACAAAGCAATAAAATGTGATCATTTGTCCAGAATGAAATCAGTCCACAGAAGCAGACCCAGCGATGGCCCAAATACTGAATTATTTGCAGAGACTTCAAAATAACTGTGATGAATATTTTAAAGGGTCTAGAAGAATGGCAGAAAACGCATCTAAACATATGGAAAACTTCAGTAGAAAAATAGATTGTAAAAAGAACTAAACATGAATGTTGGGATAAAAAATATGATATCAAGTTGAAGGCAATAGGTCAAAAGAAATTATCCAAATGCATAGCAAAAAGAAAAAGAAAGAAAAGAAAGAAAGAAGATAGTATCTGGAAAAAGATGAAAAAGAGCTTCTGTGATCCACAAGACAAATTCAAGTAGTCTGACACAAGTAAATTTGAAGTCTTAGTAGAAGAGAAAGAAAACCAGAATGAGAAATATGTGAACAACTTTATTACAATATTATCGACTATATTCTCTACCTGTCTTTTGAGTAGTATATAGAATTGTCTAATCAATACACTGTACACCTGAAATCAATATAACATTGTATGTCAATCATGCTTCAGTAATAAAAAAAGAAATATGTGAACAGATAATGAAAATCAGAAAATAAAACAAAATAATTCTTAGTATCTGTGGACTGGGGTAGGAAAGACTCATCACATGCAAGAGCATACCACAAAAAAGATAAGTTTAAAAGCTGGAAAACATATAGCACGTAAATACTAAGCATAAGAAAGCTGCTGTGGATGTATTAATATCATAAAAAGTAGAATTCAAGGCAAAGAACATTCCCAGAAACAGTTGTTTTATAATGAAAAAAGGAGCAAATTCATCAAGAAAATGTAAAAAAATTAAAATTGTATATAATTAATGACAAAGCATCAAAACATATGAAGTAAGAATTGGCAAGCCTAAAGGAAGAAATTGACAAATCCCGATCGTATTTGTAGCCTTAAATACCACTCTATAAATAATTAATAGAAAAACTAGATAAAAAATATCAAGAAAGATATAGAATGTTTAAACAACATTATCAACCAAGTTTGCATACTGAACAACTACAGACTACACACTCACTAAAAGTTCAGATGATGGTTAGCAGTTTTTAGTATTATGGTAATTTCAAATTAAGGCATGTACATTGTTTTTTAGACATAATGCTGTTGTTCACTTAAACATAACATAAGCAAGTGTAAACATAACTTTTATAGGCACTGGGAAGCCAAACAAATCATCTGATTTGCTTTACTGCAACATTTGCTTTATTGCTGTGGTCTGAACCCACAATGTCTCCAAAGTATGCCTATAGATTATATTCAGTGACATAAAGCAATTCTAACTTTTAAAGATTTAAAATTATTACCAAGTATATTTTCTGACCACTACTGTTTTACATGCAAAAATAGTAATAGTGATATATCTAAGAATCCCAAACATTTGGAAATTAAGCAACATGCTACTAAAAAATAAGTAAAAAACTAAGTCACAGATGTGCCTGGGTGACTCAGTGGGTTAAGCAGCCAATTTCGGCTCAGGTCATTATCTTGTGGTTCATGATACCGAGCCCCACATCAGGCTCTGTGACTACTTGGGATTCTCTCTCTCCCTCTTTCTCTCTGCCCCTCCCCCACGTGTGTGTGCGCGTGCTCTCTCTCTCTCTCTTTCTCAAAATAAACTTAAAAATAAGTCACAATTGAAATTAGATAATATTTCTATTTCATACATACAACATATTAAATTTATAAGATGCCTATGGAGTAATCCATAAAAGAACTTTATAGAATTAAATAATTATATTATCAGAAAACAAGTAAAATAGGAAAGCGAATTTAAAAAAATGAGGTGGGGGGGCGCCTGGGTGGCGCAGTCAGTTAAGCGTCCGACTTTAGCCAGGTCATGATCTCACGGTCCGTGAGTTCGAGCCCCGCGTCGGGCTCTGGGCTGATGGCTCAGAGCCTGGAGCCTGTTTCCGATTCTGTGTCTCCCTCTCTCTCTGCCCCTCCCCCGTTCATGCTCTGTCTCTCTCTGTCCCCAAAATAAATAAATGTTGAAAAAAAAATTTTTTTAAATGAGGTGGGAGATAATAATTTAAATGGAAACCAATGTAATAAAATGCAGACAAATAAAATCAAAAAGAAAAAAAATGTTTCTTGGAAAAGATTAATGAAATTGATATCCATTTGTCACAGTAATTTAAGAAAAACAAGACAAAAAAACAAAAAGTTCAATATAAGGAATGAAGGAAGCCTATCACTAGTTTGTACACACATATGCATACATCTAAGAGTATGGACGTTTTGTGAACAGAGAAAATGTGTCACTTTATGCAAGCAAATCTGACAGTTCTGGTGAAGTTTACAAAGTCCTTGGAAACACAGCCTTCTAACATTGGCAAAAGAATAGATTGGAAACCTAAAGAGCATAATTATCAGAGAAATTGGTATCTAACTACTAATCTCCCTTACAAGAAAACACTGGTGTCAAAAGGCATTAGTCATGAATTGTATCAAACACTTAAGAAAAAATAATTTTAAAAACTGACACAATATGTTTCAGAAAATAGAAGGTAAATGATCATTTCCTGAGGAAGTATAACCTTCATATACCTCATATCAAAAGCAGAAAAGGATATTATAAGAAAATAAAATTAAAAAAAAAAACATAGACATAAGAATTCTTAAAAAAAAATAGCAAGTTAAATCCAGAAATAGCAGATTAGTATCATGAGCACATGCATTCTCTCCCAGGAAGGTAAGGTTGGCTTACCATTCAAAAACCAATTAACAGGATTCATTGCATTAACAAAGTAAGATTGTATGATTGCAGTAGATGCAGAAAAACCACTTGGTAAAATGCAACACACATTTATGATTATAAAAACCTCTGTCTGATAAAGGGTATCTATGAAACCATAGCTAACACCATATTTGGATGGTACAAGAAATATCTCTTTCCTTCCAACAGAGGGAACAAGGCAAAATGTTCACTCATTAATTTCATTTCACATTTTACTGGAGGCCCCAGCTATTGCAAAAAGGACAGAAAAAAATTAAAAGACATAAAGGTTGTCAAGAAAAAAAGAAAATCTCTTCATTCAAGTTTGTGTGGTTATTTAAGTAGCATAATAAGGCACCTATGGGAAAATATTAAAACTAATAAGTAAATTTAACAATAAAGAAATCAACAAAGAGCATCCAAGCATATAAACTATTGAGAGCTAAATATTACAAACAATATATGAAATATTTACTCTAACCGTTGCTAGGAAAATATCTGAAAGAAATTAAAGGCCTAAATAAATAGGTATACCATTTTTATTCTAAACAATTCACTATTGTTATGGTGTCAGGTTTTCCTCAAAGTGATATGTAGTTTTAATACTACCCTAATGAAAACTCCAGCAGATGTTATTGTAGAAATTGACAAGGTTTTTGTAAAATTTATTTGGAAATGCAAAGAGACTGAAATAGCTTAAACTATCTAAGAACGAAGTTGGAGGACTTAAAATACCTGGTTTAAGAAATTACTATAAAGCCATTGTAATAAAGGTAGTGTTTTATTTTGTTATTAAAGGATACTTGACATACAATGTTTTATTAGTTTGAGGTATACAACATAGTGACTCAACAATTCTATTCCTTACTAAGTGCTCACTATGGTAAATATAGTCACCATCTCTCACCACTCAGTTATTACAATATTATTGACCATATTTCCTATGCTGTACTTTCATCTCTGTAACTTGCTTATTTTATAACTAGAAGTTTATACCTCTTAATCTCCTTCATGTATTTCACCCAAGGTAGTGCATTTTCGATAAAAGGATAGACAAGTATATCTTTAAAACATGTAGAGATTCTAGAAATAGACTGACATATATTCAAGCAAATAATGCTATAATGATGCTAAATCAATTTAATGAAGAAAGGAAAAAGAAAATCTTTTCAAAAAGGTGTACGTAAATATCTGCTAGGTATATGGAAAAAAAAACCTTAATCTACCTCACACTATGCATAGGTATTAAGTTTATATAGATTACAGAGCTAAATTTTAAAACAAAAAGTATAAGTAAAAAAAAAAAGTTTATCCAAGACAATCTACACAAACTTGCAGTAGGCAAAGAACATAAATAAAATATAGGAGAGACTACAAGTTATAATAAAATGATAATTGGAAATGCATCAAAACTAAAAATTTCTGGGTATTCAAAGACTAAGAAAATAACTAGGAAATGTTAAATGGAAAGGTTTTCACAACATTTTGATGTGATTTAAATATATAATATACAGAGAACTCTTACAACTCAATAGTGAAAAGACAAGTATCACCCCCTTCTTCAAAATATTTGACAAAAGACTTGAGGAAACATTTCACAAAGAAGACGTATGAATGGATAATAAGCACACGAAGAAAAGTGCTCATCATTAGTCATCGCGGAAATGCAAATTAAAACTGCAATGAGATACCACTACTAACCTACTAAAATAGCTAAGTCTAAAGAGAATGGAAGCACCAAACGTTGGTGACGATATGAAAGAACGGAATTCTCAAATTGCTAATGGAGTGGAAAAGGGTATACCTTGTCGTATGCTGCAGCAATTCCATTCACAGATATTTACTCATGAGAAATAAAAACATGTATTCTCGATATGACATGCATATGACTGTGCATAGCAACTTTATATGTAAGGGACACAAACTGAAAACAAATGTTTATTGTTTAATGTTTATTTATTTCGAGGGGGAGGAAGGGCAGAGAGAGGGAGAGAGAGAAAGTATCCCAAACAGACTCCACTTTTAGTGTGGAGCCCAACTGGGGGCTTGATCCCAGGACCCCAAGATCATGACCTGAGCCTAAATCAAGGGTCAGACTCTTAACTGACTGAGCCATCCAAATGCCCCACAATTTAAATGACTAACAGGAAAATAAATAAGCAATGTGTGGTGCACTCATACGAAACAGAATACTACCAACTTCTGACACATTCAACAACATGGATGAATCTCAGAAACATTATTTTTAGGTAAAGTATCCAGGCACCAAAATGTGTGTGTACTGTCAGATTCCATTTATATGAAACTCTAAAACAGGCTAAAGTACCCTGTGGTGATCAAAATCATAATAGTGGTGTGGGGGTACAGAGGAACTGACAAAGGGGCATAAAACATGGGTTATGTGGTTGTATGTACCACATTTGTCAAAATTCACTATACTGAGCACTTAAGATCTTTATCTCGTACTGTATTCAAACTATTACTTAAAAGTTTACATATGTATATGACTTGAACTGATATTTTACAAAGGAAAACACGAATAACCAATAAATAAATGGGAAGGAAAAGTGCTCAGAGTCATTAGCCATCAAGAAAACACAAATGGATGGGGCGCCTGGGTGGCGCAGTCGGTTGAGCGTCCGACTTCAGCCAGGTCACGATCTCACGGTCCGTGAGTTCGAGCCCCGCGTCAGGCTCTGGGCTGATGGCTCAGAGCCTGGAGCCTGTTTCCGATTCTGTGTCTCCCTCTCTCTCTGCCCCTCCCCCGTTCATGCTCTGTCACTCTCTGTCCCAAAAATAAATAAACGTTGAAAAAAAAAATTTAAAAAAAAAAAAAAGAAAACACAAATGGAAAACACAATGAAATACCACCATACACCTATTAAAAATGATAAATATGCTTGCATTTGAAGATAGAGATATATGCACATGGGCAAAGTATGTGTGTACATGCACACATATTCACACATACTTGTTAACTATTTGTAGACATAATTACCTCCTTAAGAAAAATTTATTAAAAAAATGTTGGGTACATATTCAGGATGAAATTTGCGTGACCAATTATTCTCCTGAAGGTTGATATCTGTGTGTGTGTGTGTATGTGTGTGTATATATATTCCTGTTAGAAGTAAATAAGAAATCTCATTTTTTCTTATTCTTGGAGTCTCTCACTCTTGCTTCTGTGGTTTCTTAAACCTTTGCCAATTTGATATTTGATAGGGCAAAAGATATATTCTATTTTTAATGTAATTAATGAGTGTCTTAAAATGCCTTTTCCTTTGTTTATTGACCATAATATTTATTATATTGCAGTAAACTTCTTTATGTTCTTGATCACTTTTCTCTTAAAGATGCTTCTCTTTTGTTTCTTTTATTCAGTAATATTCAAAGTATGAATCCATTATCCCCAATAAATACTGCACATATTTTCCCAGTTCTGTGTGTTGCATTTGGATATTTTTGGCAATTTATTCAAATGTATTACTCTTTTCCTTTATAGTTTCTCACTTGGTATAAAGTTTACAAAGGCCTTCCTGGACCCCAAAATATATAAATATTATTTTGGTCTTTTAGGCTATTATTGTTTTTACTGTGGTTTACATTTAAAAAAAATTTAAGGTTTCTTTATTTTTGAGAGACAGAGAGAGAGCATGAGCGGGGGAGGGGCAGAGAGAGAGAGAGGGAGACACAGAATCTGAAGAAGGCTCCAGGCTCTGAGCTGTCAGCACAGAGCCCGCTATGAGATCATGGCTTCAGCCAAAGTCAGAAGCTTAACCAACCTAATGAACCAAGCCACCCAGGTGCCCCTATTGTTGTTTACATTTTTAATATTTATTTTTATGAAGTCAAACAATATACTCAGATCAGGAAAACATGTATCTAAACATCCTGTTGTAGGCTTGCCTTGGGTGTCTCAGTCAGTGAAGCAATTTCAGCTCAGGTCATGATCTCAAGGTTCTGAGATCTTGCCCTGCCCATCTGTCTCCTCACTGACAGCATGGAGGCTGTTTGGGATTCTCTCCCTCTCTCTCTGCCCCTCCTCTACTTATGTGTGCGAGTGCATACTCTCTCTCTCTCTCAAAATAAAGAAATAAAGAAAAAAAATAAAGATCCGGTTGTAGTTTATTGAACTAAGTTCTTTACATGCAACTGTTTAAGCAATACATATAGAGGTCACATTTGGGCAACAGGTTTGAACAGTGGAAACTTAATCACCTGACACTCTCCTCGGATTCTCCAGGAATTTCTTGGGACTTTCCCTGAGTGGACAATTCTAATACTCATTGGGGAACTGACGACCTGTGGCCAAGGTTAATCCTCGGTGAGGATCTGAAGCCCTTCAGAGAACTTGCCAGACTGCCCTTGTCTGAAATATTGAGGGATTCCCCCTTTTGCCCTTCAGAGGGATCCTTCCTTCCCTCTTCTTTCCCTTTTCAGTCCTCAGCAGCCTAAGCCTAGCACTCCTCAGACAACTGGAGGTCTTTGGCCAGGTCAGCTCCCTGGTGTGGTCCAAAGATCCGTGCCTGTGAGGTCAAGGGACCCCTTTGCTCTCCTCTCTCACTCCATCTGCAGCCATCTGCAGCTCGTCCAGGGAAAATTTTCACACGTTCCAGATTTGGTTAGGACCCTTCCCTGACTCTGGCTGACTCTCAGCTACCTTGCTTCTTTTGCCCCCCCCCATCCCCTTTTTCCTTTGTTTCCATGGGTCCAGCCACCACCTGAATCTATGGACAAAATAGGTTCCAATACATCCAAGTGGTGAGTCCTCCCCCTCCTTTTTCCGATCCTGGTGTCCGGTTCTCCCTGTTGCAGGGGATGCCCCAACAAGAAGTGCCATCACTGCACAAAAAGTGCCATTTGCTGCAACCCCCTCCTTGGTGGGACACCCCAGAAGAGTCAGTTGCCCTATATGAGGTCCAGTCCTTTTTCAGCTCAGCAGGATGCCCAAACTGAAATCAGACCAGGAGTCCAAGCTCCATTTTCTTTGGTGGGATGTCCCTTTGGGCATTGCAACCAGTCTTTCCCATTATGGGACAAACCCTCTGTATTTACTCAGACTCACCCCTTAGGCTGTATGCTTATAAACTAGAACAAATTTGACCCTAAGACTTGAGGAAAAAATGTCTCATCTTTTTTATGTAATGCTTCCTGTCCTCAGTACAAACTCCCAGATCAAGAGGTATGGCCCCTCCATGGAACTCTCTCTTATAATACTATCTTCCAGTTTGACCTCTTTTGCCAGAACTCCTCAAATGTGTGGAGGTCTCATGTGTTCAAGCCTTCATGGCATTGTCCCAAAACCCCAACCTCCACAAAGACTGTAGAATGTGTCTTGTTCAATATCATAGCCATCTGACCCTGTGGGTAGCAATTAAACCTGAAACAGAAATTTTGCTAAGGTAAATGATAAATTGGATTGAATTCATTGGATATTTAAGTCTTTTCCAAATAAGATAAAGTACTGAAGCACTGTTTACTAAACATAAGTTTTATCTGCTTTTGACTTCTTATTGAGGAGACAGGGTCTGTTGGAAAACGTGTTTTGTGCCTTACTGAAAGATCATACTATGAAAAATGCATGTTCCTAAAAAATTATGAAATGTATTCATAAATTTGCCATCTAGAGAATTCTGGTGTAATGGAAAGAAATTCTGGTGTAACCATGTATGATTTGTTACTACTTAATTTTTACTGGAGACTATGGTTTCTAAGAGTTAAAATTCTGCTAAATGTAATTCAGACTGATGGAAATAAAGAAACAAGGAAAACAACTCTGTAAGTAGGAAAGCAGGAGATATGTGAGAAAGATGTAAGGAATGAGAATGCATTTTGCTGAGGAAAAAGAAAGTAATTTTGTCCTAAAATTAGACTGGTTGTAAAATGAGACAATATCTGAATGCAAAAGGAAGTTGTAAAAGATTTGTGAAGGGAAATCTTTGGAAAGGAATTTTATGAGTGGTCAGGATGGACTTAGGTTGAAATGAATGGATTTTAAAAGTACCTAGTATAAGATTGAAATTCTGCTTTCTCTCTGTTAAACTTTTCTTCGATTGTTGGTCTGCTCTTAATAAGAAAATGTAAACAGTTTTTTTCTCTTTTCTTTGCCTAGAAAACCAGTTTCTATTTTGTCTTTATTAGGTCTTTGATGATCTGTAATCCTAGTTAGGATGTGCTTTAAAACTTTCTAAGGTTTTTAACAAACTTGCCTGAGATTTGATGTGTCACAGAAATAACTGTATTTCCTTGTCAATGGCATTATAAGGAACTCTCTATCAGGTCTTTAACCATGTCTGATTCTGAGGGGTTTTATTTGTCATTTATGGTTATTTAGCTATTGTTCTGATGATCTTGCAAAATGAGTTTGTCTTCAAGGAGATTTATAAAAAAGACTTTTTTTTTTAAACAAAGACAATTGTTTGATATCTTTAAGGTCATATAACTGAACTGGGTAGGAATTTCCAGAACTAATAGAAAAAGCTGCATTCAAACAGAATAAGAATTAATAACATGGGACTGAATGAATTGAGGATTATAATAGTTTTTGTGACTCTCATTTGAAACATTGCTGGTTCTCTAATGTTTGCTCTTCCAGATTAATGAAACTTTCTCCTAAAATATCCATGACATACAGAATTATGATAAAATATTCCTTTGTGAACAAATGGAAGCTTTTAACTTTTCTCCCTACCTGAACCCTCTGAAATTCAGAACCTCTCAATGAGAATTCTGTCTTTAATGGCAATTATAATTATTTGCATCAGTTCAGTAAGAACGTGTTCTCCTTGTAACAGGACGCCATTGGAAAACATTGGTTATTTTACCAATGCTTTGACTGAAATGTCATATTTGAGAGACATGCATGGTACTCGCTATGACCAGACAGCTTTAAGGAACTAAGGTTGACTTTATGGAGCCAATAAAGCCTCTTGGAAACACTGGCCCAATACCTTGCTTACAGAGTTCCCAGCAGCATCCCAGTGCAAGAACCTCAGGATATTTTGGAGACCTCAAAAAGAGGTATTTGCCCAAATCTACAGGTATTGCAGATACATCTGATGGCAAGTATTTGGCTTAGCTTCTTGTCTTAAGAGTCTACTAAAAGTTCAGTCTAGAGATTCCTTATAAAAAGTTCCGGCAAAGCAGATTTTGAAAAGATCTATATGATTAATCACTATTCTTGCTGGGCTCATGCAAATAATTAGGTCAAATTTGTTAAAATTGGACTTGTTTTTCAAATGAATTAGTCTTGATTTGGCTATTTCTGATTAAAAATGAGGATAATTTCAGAGAGAAAAATTATGTTTCAATCACACACCTTTGTAGATGTTAAATTTTAATTTTGAGTTTCTGAATGTTTGTTTTTTGCCCAAGCTAGACAATTTGAGGTAAATTTCAGAGAAAATAGCTTTAACAGCCCATGTATAGACAATCCTTGTGCTTGTTGTTCTATGGGGATAATAACAGGAACCTATGGGGATATGATTATTTATACAGCTAGAAAATGGGATGGATTCCCCAACAATTTTATAACTCAACCATCACTTTGACCAATTCTATGTGGCTTGGGTGACAAAATCACTCCTTAAAAGTCAGAGTGCACCCCATTCCATGGGGTTAACTATTCACTTGTGGAAATAATGGATGGCCCTACTTTTCTTACAATTGGATTGGGTGATACATTTGGGGAGCCCATATCTCCAGACAAGTCTTCTCCTGCTTGTCAGTGATTCTTTGTAATTAGGATATTGTTAAGGCTAGACATCATACAAAGAGAGCTTCTTGATGGTTTTATCCTTTAGCCATATTTGTCCCAGGCGTTGCTTCTATTTATATAAAATTTCAAATAGAGGCTTTAGCCAAGCATACAGCAGCCACCCTTAACTAAGCTTGACATGCAGTCACCTACAAGTTCAAAAGGTGACCCTCCAAAACTGAATGGCCCTTGATACCCTGAATGTAGCTCAAGGGGGAGCCTATGGTTTATTAAAATGGAGTGTTACATACATACCCCAGATTACCACAAATATGTGACAGACAGGTTTATCAGAAGACACAAATACTCAAATTGGCTCTTTGAGATATCTCTCTCTTTTAATGATTGGTTAAACTCCTAGACTAGAGGAGGATTTTGGTGAACTATCCAAGGGCTCTTATTCGGGTTTCTCTTTCTCATTATCATAATAATCTAATTTGTTTCTTCCAAAGTCTCTCCACCTGGTGCAGAGATTCCTTTGCTGCCAAAACTTCATGCCTACAGAGGATCCTTTCTATTCAGGGAAATTCATACATTCAGTTCTAACCTGGGATTCTGCTGCCTCTGCCTTTTGTAGTCCTACATGCAAATTCCCACATGACCAGGGTTGACCCATGTGTAGGATCATCTCCACACCCCTCATTCAGCAGGAAGAAGCTACTGAAGATGAGATCTCTGACCCAATGCCAAAGATTTGTTATTGTCGATCTGTCAGGGGGAAATGTAGAGGCTGCTTTTAGGTAACAGGATTGAGCAATGGAAACTTGATCAAGGCAAAAGGGCCCACAGCCACCAACCAAATGCAAACAGGCTCATTTAGCAACCCAACTTTAAATAGCCACAGACCCTAACTGACCAATTACAACCAGTCTCAGTTCCTATGATAACCAAAAATGGGAAAATTCCATATGTCCCCATACTCCCTCACTTGGTCCTGTAACTGTGGCCCCTTACCACCCTTCCTCAAAGGCAGCTTCTGCTTTGTACTGCCTGCCCCTTTCTTGGGGTGTATTCAGTAAACTTCTATCTCCTTTGTTCTGCCTCTGGTGAATTCTTTCACCACCCCTGTTGCTGGCTTGCACCCAGTTGTGTTGCCCCACCTTTGGAACCCTCCTTTGATTGATGGGGATAGATACCACAATACACTCTTCCTTTCTTCTCCTCCACACAGGCCTGAGACCTAGCATATCCCCATACATACATATACTTATGTGTTACATCTCCATTCAGGCAAAGAATATTTCCTGCCATCCCACCCAATTGGTAAAACTGTCTGGACTCTCTAAGAAGGCAAAATATAACCACTTTATTAACTTTAAATAATTCAACAAGAAAAATGTCTGAATTTTTTTCCACATTGTTCTTCAAAATGAAACTACGCCTATTAGCAAGAAGAATTTGTGCTTTGTTCTCTACTAATCAGAACCCCTAACAATATCATTATTTCCCTCAATATTATTTTTTGCCTCATGGGATTAAATGAATTAGTACATTTTCAACACTCAATTATCTTTATTGTGCAAAAATATTATGCGGCTAATGAAAACATTTAACTAGTTTTGTTACATAATCAAATCATCATGTTCTGCATTACATTTTTCAGTGCGTTTTGCATAATGAGGGTTAGAATCAACTAGGGAGCACATATTCTAATGCCATTTTAGAAAATGTTTGATTATGTGCTGTGCTAAAGTGTTTTCCCCTGACCCAATAGACCAGTTTCCAGATTCATTTAACCTTAGCATCTAAAAAAAAGGCTTCCTGCAGGCATACCATTGAATATCAAAAGCAGGGTCATTCTTGCCTTGTGCATATGAATGCTTCTTGACAAGAAAAAAAGATTGAGACAGACCTCCATTCCATAATTTCCAGTGAAGTGCTTTCAGATGTTAACAATTATGTTTCCACAACTTTGATTTGAACTGATGACCTTGGTGTTGATGTTTCTATAACCCAATTAATTACTAATTACTGATTCCTTGAGTTTTAATCTACTCTTCAAATATTCAGTATAATAGCTCCAGGTAGTAAAATTAAAAATGTTTCTTACTGATTTCAATGAGAATGGCTTACTCTGGAGATTGCTTCCTGTTGCAGGACTGGTAACCAGTCAATCTAAAAGAAAGGCTTTGTATGGAGATGATTAAAGAGTTATAGTTGCTTGTTGGACTGAGGAACTTACCAGAGACTTAGCAGTTTTTAATTATTAAAGTGTAATACTACTAACATCCTATTCGGAGTAATAGTCAAACTCCCTACAGGGACCTTCCAAGTCTAGCAAGCCCTTAACCCTCATATCCTTGACTTCACTTCCTACAATTTACCCAGTCAGTGGGCCCCAGCCACACTGACCACCTGCTGTTCTTGGAACAAAGGAGAACTTTTCCCATTCACAGCTTTAGCAGGTGCTGTTCCCTTTCTCTGCAATGCTCTTCCCCAGCATTCCTCATACTCAGTCCTTCATTTGCCTTAGGTATCTGCTCAAATACCACCTAATATAAAATATTATATAAGATAATACTTTTAGACTACTTTTCCCCAGAGAAGTAATCATCATATGTTATCATACCATTCACACTAATTATATACTAATAATTATATTAATTATATATCAGCTATATATAAATAGCTATATATATATGGGTGTGTATATATATATATATAAATATATATAAAAACATGTATGTGTGTGTATATACACACAAACACACACACACACACACACATATATATATATATATATATATGTTTTTTCTTCTTTCTCCTATACTAGAGTGAACTTCCATGAGGAGAAGCAGGTATTTTTTTTCATTCACTGATGTATTCTCAATCCCAAAAATAACATGTTTGCATATACTAGGAATTAAGTGAATTAATAAAAATGTACTCAGTCAAAATCAAGTCCCCAAAGATCTCATTTATTTCTCTTTCCTTCTTTAACTCTATCACCAGGTGAAAGATCACATGAGTAATAGAAGTAGATAATGGAATAAATTAAAGAAAGTTCTACTAGTAAATGTTTCTGATGCTTTTTACTCTAAATCGTAAGATTAGAAAAGAGAAAACACATAACAGATAGGTCTTGATTGTGTTACCTCACTGCACAAACCTTTCTTTCAGCTCCGCTAGAGCACAACACCTCAAGCAAAATAAGTTCTTTGGATCTGGCTTTAATGATTTTTTTTCAAACGTTCTAGCACATAATCATATTATTCTGTAATCATTTATTTATGGACTGAACTCTGTCACCATACCATGACCTCACTGAGTGCAGGATTCATGATTTACCCATCTCCATGACTCAAGTACATGGGAAATGAATAAATTAATGTGTCTCCATTCTAGCAGTTTTAATGTCACATGCAAAGTGCCCCAACCTCTCATTAAATAGGGCACCATAAATTCCCAAATTATAGTTAATACCGTATCCTAATCGGGGAGTCTACTGAATTTCCTGAATAGTTATTTTTCCCCCTTTGGTTATTTGCTATGCTGAGAATTAAGCTAAGTTGAAAACTAATATTTGCCACAGTCCTGAAAATGTCTCCATTCTCATGGTCTTTTTTTTTAAATCAAGTTTCTCCCATGAACATGCTTGGGCAGGAAAAGGAAAGAAAGGATTCTCAGGTGTGATCTTCTGAATCTCCATTCAAGAGAAATGAACGCTTTCTTCCATTTTATCCTTCCAACTCCAAATAGTACTCAGAACCAAGCAGTAGTGCCAGCCACACTGGATGTACCCAGCACTTGTGATCTTGAGTCGCTTTTCTTTTATAAATATTGCTATTACCGCTGATGTTGCTGTTATTGAGCCTATCCCTCCATTAAAAGCTGATTATACTGTTACCTTTTACTGAGAACCTAGATCTTCTTTCCTGCCAGAGGGAACATAGAGAAGCTTTCTCTTTACCACCAAAGTATGTGTTACCTCCATATCATCTCCAGTCTCCCATCTAGATAAACCTGCAAACTAATAAGGAGTTTATAAAGGGAAACTGGTAATTTCTCTTTTTCTGTCAAGGAGAGAGATCCCAGGAGAGAAAGAGAGGGGGGAGAGAGAGAGAGAGAACAGTTTTCTGTAATTTTTTTTTTCTATTGAGACAAACATTCACAACTGTTCAACAATATTCCCAGTCTTTGGTTTCCCATGTGGTAGCTAAGGGTTTGCAACTTTCACCACCTTGCATTAGGAAACATCTGTTGTGCCATCCTTAGAGGCTGAGTGGGAAAAACTACTTAAGTCTTCTTCATGTTGCCCATTTCATTACTCTAGATCTCTTGGGTTTCTTAGTTTGAAGATTGAGAAAGCCACCAACAAGTCCATTTTAATTTCAAGTATTTTGTCTTTACTCTTGTCCTTTAGTTGGGAGTAGTGGTGGGGACAATGTTGCTTTTCAAAACGTTATTTCCTCTAAAGTGGATCTTGATGCTTTCATCTTCAAAAATAGTGTGATTTCTAATGAAGAATTAAGTGAGTAGGCAACAGACATCAGCTAATAGTAAGCCCAGGCTTAATGAGACAGAATGAGTTTGAGTCATGGTTCTGTCACTAACAAACTGTGTAGTTGAGGAGTTAGTTAATTTGTCCAATTCTTAGATTTTCCTTTCTGTAAATTTGGGAAAATAATATACCTATTTCAACAAGTGTCTTTTTCTCATAATGAGGTCTTAATACTTTTTTTATTATTAACAAAATTTATATGATATTATTACATCATGAACAATCAAAATTCCCTTAAATCATTAATTGATTAGGTAGTGATAAGGAAAAAAAAATCAATCAGATTTCATTGTGTTTTCATTAGGCAATGTGTTTTGTTTTATTTGGATTTTAACATTTAAACCCATGGGCATATTGGTAATCTGATAAACTGCCAATGCTCCCCATATGTATATACCACAAAGCTGAATATAAATTAAATATGCTTGTGTATTTATTGAAGTTTGTCCTTTGACCCTAATTACTCTGTATAAACTATGATTTTGTACTATAGGAGCCTGAACTGCATTAAAGCTGATCATTAGATATTTGGCTTTAGAGTATTTTCAAAAAATTTTAAAAGTCTCATCAAATCCTTACAACAGAATCAGGTTGAACTCTGGGATTAGAGAAATAATTTATATTTCACGGATTTTTTTGGATGCTCTAGTTAAAAATGGTTAGTTCATAATTCCCTGGGATTAAAATGACTGTTTCCAAAAAAGCTGTAGGCACTAAGTGGCTTCCCCCAAATATTTGTTTAATAACATACATAAATAAATAACTGCATAAAGAAAAAATAAGAGCCAACATTAACATAAACTTTGCCACCTGTTTAAGGTAGGAAATGGTAGCGTACATTTTCCAAGAATTACTACTATTCACATGCACTTTACTCCAAACTTTCCATCTGCCTCACTTCATATGGCACATAATAAGGTCACAGCCCCAAGTGCAAGGAACTTGTATACAATTGGAAAAGTGGAACAATTCTGATGTAGAAAAATTTAGAAATCCTGAGGTGTCAATTTATTTTCCAAACAGTTTGCATTAGTTGCATAATCACCATTCAGCTAGACCCTACAGTTTGATAGCTCATGATCAACAATCAAGATACCATATCAGGAGCCTAGAGTAGATATACTTGATGGCATTTGTTTTTTGGTTTGAAAGATAAACTCTGTCACATGTAGCAGTGAGCCAATCAGAGACAAGAATAGAAGGTTGCTGTAGACTGAGTATCTGTGTTCACCCCCAAATTCATACGATGAAACCTAGTCTCCAATGTAATCATATTAGGAGGTGGGAGCTTTGGGAGGTTATTAGGTCATGAGGGTGGAGCTGTCATGAATGAAATCTATCCTCTTATAAAAAAGATCCCAAAGAGTTCCCTCCTCTCTTCTACCACATGAGGACCCAGCTAAAGGAAAACTGTCTATGGACCAGATAGTGGGCTTTCACCAGATACCAAATCTCCCAGTGCCTCAATCTTGGACTGTCCAGCCTTCAGAACTGTGAAAAATAAGTGATTGTTGTTAAGCCACCCAATATGTATTTTTGTTACAGCAAAATGAACTAAGACCAAAGCCTATCCACAGAATTTCCCTTCCCTAAAACAAGACCTCTCCCTTTGAGTATACTTAACCACTTAACCTCTGAAATTGCTGTTGCATTGTAGGGAACCAGAAGAAGAGTAAGGTTTCCATGTTTTCCATGCAAAAGTCATTACTTTGCTATGGAAAATGAAGTAATATTTGCTTCAAACATTTCCATTTCTGTCATTAACAATTTCATTGGTGTTATATCACTTGACGCTCTCCACAGGAACAAGTAGGATGTGTATGTGTGTGTGCACGTGTGTGTAGGGTGTATACACACACATATACATACATATAATAGCATTATAAATATACACATATATAATAGCATATATATGTTTATATACACACGCATATATATGCCAATGGTTTAGTTCTACTTCAAAGGACAGAAGTCTTGAGACCCAGGAAGAGCCAACGTTTCAATTCAAGTCCAAAGGTAGGAAAAAGCCAATGTACTGGTTTGAAAGCCATCAGGCAGGAAGAATTATCTCTTTCTGCGAGGAAAGTAAGCCTTTTTGCTCTATTTAGGTCTTCAACTGATTGAATGAGCATCCACCCCCCCCACACACACACACAAACACATTATGAAGGCTATTCTGTTTCACTCAGTCTACAAAATTAACTGTTAATCAATCTCATCTAAAAACACCCACACAGACCCACTCAGAATAATCTTATAGCAAATATCTAAGGAAACCATGGCTCACCCAGTCAAGTTGACACATTAAATTAACCATCAAAATATATATATAGAGAGGAATGTATTTTAAGAAATTGACTCATGTAATTATGGAGGCCTGGTGAATCCAAAAAAATCTGATCGAGTAGACCATCAGGCCAAAGACCCAGAGAACAGTTGCAGTCCCAGTTTAAAGGTAATCTGTTTGCAGAATTCCTTCTTGCTAGGGGGGATCATTCTTTGTTCTATCAGGGTCTTCAGCTGATTGGATGAAGCCCATTCATGTTATGGAGGTCAATCTGCTTTACTCAAAATCCAACTATTTAAATGTTAATCTCATCCAAAAACAGCCTTACAAAAACATCCAGAATATTGTTTGACCACATATTTTTGGGGCACCATGGCCCAGAGCACTTCACACATAAAATTAATCATCATAAATATTCTTTTAGTTGGGACATTCCTGTCTGCAAGAGATAGACATACAATTCAAACTAATATAACAAGTGTGGTGTGTGTGTGTGTGTGTATGTGTGTGTTTGCATGCATGTGTATGAAACCCATGGATAGGGTTGCCTAAGAATTCCAGAGCTAAAAGATGTTTTTAACTCTCTTTGTGTTCTCTTTCTTTCTGTCTACTGGCTCAATATCTCCTAAGGTATATGGTTTCCTCTTAGTTTTGGGGAAGAAGAACATGGCTACAGATATATACATGCTTATATCATCCTAAAGTTTAGTAATCCCACATAAGAAAGAGTTTAGTGACTATTATGCTTATTTGCTACACAGAACTATCTTTTTTTGCTTTTTTTAGGAGGAACTTCCCATATTGTCTTATTTCTCTGAGAAAAAAGCTGAAGACTCAATTTCCCAAGCTCCCTTGAAGCTAGGTTCTATCAAGAATGCAAAAAAAAAAAAAATAATAATTGCTTCAGAAGATAGTGTCGTGAAGAAACAGGTCCTAGGCAGAATCTGTTTCTGTTTATATCGAGGCCATCGGTTCTAGCTTTCTGGAGCAGTATGGTAGATTATGACATCCGTTAGTGTAATGGACACTTAGTGGGGATTTACTGAGTGCCAACTCTTTTCAAAACTTGTGCTAGTGAAATAACAAGGTGGCTTCTGTGCAGCCTCTGCTGGAGCAGTTTTGTGGCATGGCTTGGGTATTGTTCTTGGCTGTATGTTCTCCAAACTCAACTCTCTGGCCCTAAGAGAAATACTTTAAAAGATTCATTTTCCCCTTAAGGAAATTACAGTGTTTCTATTAGAGCTCTGAATGATGCAAAGAGCTTTTCCATTTCATTATCTAACTATTAGACTTTGATTAGAGTAGCATAGGTTATATGCACACGAAGAGCCAAAATGGATGGTCAGAATAATAAGTACTATTATTGGCTAGATTTTGATCACCCCCTTGCCCCTGTGGTCAGGAAGGTTGAGTATTGTGACTGGCAGCTACACAAGAATCACATACAGTGGAGGAGAGGCAATGTCACAAATGAGAGAAGAATATTGTTTTTAGAAGAAATTGGGACAGCACATACCCAACATAGTGCCTGAGGATGGTGCATTACCCATTTAAAAATTTCCCCCTTACTTTAAAAATCAAGTGGGATATTTGGGGGGAAACATGCAGGATTAGCTGACTTGCTGCTTCCTCCTGGATATCTCAGAGATTGGGTATTGACTGACTATGCTTTTCAAAGCACTGTGCTATGGAAGCACAGTGGTGAACAAAACAGATATTGGAGGTCATAGGGGCTCATGGATAGGACACAAATAATTTAAAAGATAACTACAGTACAAAGTGATAGTGCTATGTTAATGGAAGTACTGGCTGTTCTGGAAAACATAAGGTGATACCAGTCTGATAAAGGCATCCTAAAGAAAATGACATTATCCTCAGTTTGAAGTCAAGAAAGAACTAGGTTCAAATTCCTGCTTAAACACTAGCCAGGTATACCTAGGCAAGTTATTTATTCACTGCAAGCCTCAGTTTTGTCACATGTAGGATGGGCAAGATAATATCTCCTCTCATAGTTGTCATGATTAAATAAGGTAATCCATCTACGATCCATAGCCTGGTACAGTAGTAGGCACTTAATAAATTTTTGTCATTACTTTAATTTTTTCTAGGTACATATGGAAGGTAACTTATGCTTAAGTGAAAAGGATGCACATGAACCTTTGCAAAAATAACGTGATCTTTCAGGAACTAAATGAATGAGATAGAGAGAAGCCTAAAGAAATACAAAGCCAAGTTAAAAATCTGGGCTTTGGCCTAAAACACACAAAAACATAATAGACAAACTCTAAGAGGGTAAATAACATGGCCTGTCTAACATGTTTGGCCTGATGTGGTCACTGGACCAGAGGATGACAGTTATTATGCCAATCCACGAACTTGAATAAGTGGTGAGATTTGTTGGTCAGATCAAGTAGGGTAGTGGTATGAGACAAGAAAGCTGACAAATATGAGAGATATCCAGGAGGTTAAGTTGATAGACTTTAGTGATTTTATTGAATGTGGGAGAGTATTGAGGTGAAGGAATAGTCAAGGTCTTCTGACTTGAGAAACAAATTGGATTGTGAAGACATTTATTAACATAGAAAAAACTGAACAAACTATGGGAGGAGAAGGAGGCCTACAGAGTTGAATATGAGTGTGGAGCTGCCAATATGCCCTGGGGATGCTGGATGTTTCTGATGCTCTAGAGACGCATCTGATCTGGGCAGATAGATGAGGGTCATCAGTAGTAGCTGAATCATAAGTGGTGAGAATTCAAGTGATCATTCTGGGAAGAAGTAGAATAATAAAGAGAAAACAATGCCCAGAATAGAATCCTAAAAAGCAACAACATTTAGGTGATGGGACAAAAGAGACTCTGAAAATATAATTGAAGAAGATGAAAAATTAGAGACAGATAATTAGAAGAATATGCTGATATGGAAGCCAAGTCGGAGTGTGATCAATAATGTTGAGCTTTGCTGAGGAATTCCAAATGTTATGTATTTAAAATGAATTGACAAATTGATTTCTTGGAGGATAGAACTGTAGTATATTGAGGAGTAGACTCAAGATTGAGTGGAAGAGACATATGTGGAAACAGAAAATATAGAGCTTTTATTTATTTTTTTCTTGTAATGGTTCATTTGCGATTTGGAAAGATAAGAGTAGGAGGGTGTTTTGTTGGTGGTGGTGATTTTATTGTTGTTTTGTTTTGTTTTTTAAGCATAGGAAACATTTAAGTATCTCTAAGAGGTGTTTTGAGAGCCAGTGGATATGGTCATGTTGAAAATGACGGAAGACTGAGGGGGTAAAGCAGAGAGAAAGATCTCAGAGAAAAGCTGAGGTCCTAAGAATTGGAGAACAACTGAAACATGTAACTTTAAGAATAATGCAGCCCTTTCTCCTGTAACAGGAGAGAATTACCAATACATAATACCAACACCACATGTATATAATACATTACACAATGGAGCACTGGAAGCCATAAACATTGTTGTTCAGTATTATACATTTTGTGCATGCAGATTTCTATGATTTAAACGTGAGTCAAGGCTAAAGTGATTTACTTAAAAAAACAACTGCATTTTGTTGACAATTTTTTATAACACCTCTATTTTCATTATGCAAAATATTAGATTTTTTTATATTCCCCAAATCAATTATATCTCTGCTGCCGCTGCTACTTTAACTTGAGCCTTGAGGCGTTCCAAGATAACGTAAACTACCATCGGTTTTCAAAAATTTTAATGTAGTCCTGATCACAGTTGTCTTTTTTATGTATGCTGGGTATTGTGGAGTGATGGAAGGGGGGAAGCCCCTCATTTATCAGTATAATAATTTCAAATAATGAACTCTTCATACAGGCTGAACACAATGAGAAAGGACAATAGCCTTCTGTTAAACTTAGAACTGAAATCTGAAAAGCTTATCATTGTTTAAATTTAATTGCCTTAAGTTTACTATGATAATATTGGCATCGGTGTTATGTTAATATTACATGAAAGAAACTAAATTTTTAGCCAGGGGCTATTAGGAAAAAAAAAGGAGTTGGTTTTCACATTGAGTGTACAGTGCCTTACTTTCAATGAGAACAGAAACTTAGAATTGAATTGAAATGACATTGACATGAATATACCCCTATCAACTTGGGGTTATATCTGAACTCCCATACTCTTTTACAATTTGCAAAGGGGCTGTTATTGCAAATGTTATTTTTTCCAATAAAGAGACAGCTCATTAGATCTCATTACTAGTCAGCAGCTGTCGCAGAATATAGATTTCCAACTTGGAGCAATACATCTTTTCACAAGTGCTTTCCCTGAAAATGTGGAAAAGATCTATTTCATCGTTAACCTACAGCGACATTATCCACGGCTGCGCTTACACCTTTGGCTTTTCTGCAGAGCAGTTCATAGTTTAGAACTTTAAGGTGAATAATTCAAGTTTCTTCTAAATGTAATACCTGATGCTTACAAATTCTAAGGGGATATTTACAATTCTTTTTCCACCCCAACTAGTAATATGTTATTCTGAAATCTGGATAAAATTAATAATTAACAAAAGTGTCTTCAATACATTTCTTTCTTTCTTTTTGTTTTTGTAAAGGATATAGAGGATAGAAAAAGTATAATTTAATTTTCTCTCTGCTCAAAGAGCTTACACTCTACTTGGGGAAATGAAACATAGACAGTAAAATTGAGCATAGATATAGTTAAATAATGATTAAAGGCAAGTGTTCAAGAAAGATAATAAAATAATATATGATTCCTTGTTAAGTGCATTGTAGAAGGAATAAATTCTCAGAGAAGAAATACATCAATGTGCACATCTAATGTCTGGTAAGGTTTCCTATGAGTGAAAAAATAGCTTCTTTTTTTGGATATTTTGGGAGGTTATTAAGTGTGTGTGTAAAAGAGACAGAGATAGCGAGAGAGGGGGAGAGGGGGAGGGAGAAGAGGGAGGAAGGGAGAGAGGCAGAGACAGAGAGAAAGAGAGGAAGGGAATGAGGAAGAGAAAAAGAGAGAGAGATGTGTGCAGAAGGAGGTAGGTAAAAAATGGGAAGGACACCCAGGTCAGAAGATCAATGCTATAAGCAAATAAGGAGCTATTTTAAAAGGTTTGCTTGATAACACACACACCCTAGAGTTAAACTGCAGAAAAAGATCCTGTTAATGTGAGAATTAGGGATTGAAGTCTGAAAGATAATGTGAGGTCAGGCCATAGGTTACTTTAAATGCCAGGCGAGTGTGGGATCTTTATCTGTGAAGAATGGAGACTGGCTTACTCAAAGGAAGCACTGATTTCAGAGTAAAGTAGCCTGGAAAATGAAAATTTCAGCAATGGTTTGGCTGAGGGAACAGAAAAAATTCAGTTTTGAAAGTGGAAGACAATGGATATGTGAAAGTCACAGTCGTATGGCCAAGACATGAGACATTTCATATACCACAAAAAGCAAAAGGAGACATTTCAGGTAAATAATTCCAAAAATATTTTCCAATATTACAGGAATTACAGATCTATAAAAGATCAAGTGTCACAAACAATACTCTTCATCAAACACTTTACCTTAAGCTACAAACCATTGTACTTACTATAAAATTTTATGTATATAAATCCTATATTTTCTGCATTTGACTTTTTTGCTTGGCACTTTAAAGGACTATCCAATTATAGATTAATGAAATAATTGTCTTCATTCATTCAAAAGTATTTAATATAATTTTCAGATGGCTCTGCTACTTTTCTTTCCTCCTTTATTTCTAATACTTGGTATTTTATTCCTTAAAAATTAATGAAATGAATATCTATTTTTCCTCAAAGAATTAAGCAGTTAGCATGGTAGCTTTTTAATAATATAGGCATAAAAAAATTAAAACTTATTCCACAAAAGCTGAGACTGATTGACCATCCCATCATATTTCAGGAGGAAAATAAATAACTATCAAATAGGATTAGATTGAGAAAAATCCATCCAGACTTTGTTCACTTTGTTCATTACTCTCATGGCTCTCCTCTTGAAATATAGGCTTTAGAAAAGAGGGAAGGGAAGGGAAGGGAAGGGAAGGGAAGGGAAGGGAAGGGAAGGGAATACATTTCTTTTTTTCTCTCTCTCTTTTTTTTTAATAATAAGCCAAAGACTTATCCAATTCATACCAACTCTCAGAGCATGCCCAGAGCTCCTTCTCCTTGTCTGAAGAGAACCTCAGGATGTCAGAGACTGTGTTTTGCCTGTGTCTGTCGTTGTCTCCACCCTAAAGAGAACATGGGATATATGTTCCAAATATGTTTGTTCAATGCACACACTCCATCTTTCCTCTTGAATAGTCATTGGTCTCCCTACCCTTTTCATCAATATGTATATAATCTCAACCCCTATGAGTATGAAAACACCTTGTTCTCTCCCTTTCGGAGAGGCAGATTTGAGGCTTGCTCTCCCATCTCCTCTTTGAGTGCTTCTCAAACACTTTCTTTGCTGTAAAACCAAACCAACCAAAAACCCACACATACACATTTCTTGCTTCACCCATTACATGTGCTTTATCTAGGGTCCCCTAAAGTCAGCTGCCTTATAGGAAGGACAGATGCTGCTTTTCCAGGTGTCCATAGTAAATAATCTTTCACATGTTTTTAATCACTCCATCGTTCTAAAATGCATCCATTTGAGACAGCAAAACCCATTAAACAATGCAGACTATGTGTGTAGTAGGGTGGGGGGGGGTGGGAGCAACAGCACAGATGTTGATTTTTATCACACTTTCTTTTTTATTCCTGTAATTTTTGTTTCTCTATATGTAGGTTGTATTTTCTCTTTTGTCCTCTAGAAATTGGAACAAATGCATCATTCTACTAATTGTTACTTTTAATGTAAACTTTTCAAAATTATTCTTTTTAATTTTCTAGTCAATTTTTATTGACTCCCCACATGAAAGGTATAAAATTAGCATAATACATCTTTTTATAATTTTAATATTCTGTTGACATGAGATTAGATTCTGAGAATATAATTATATTAATTGTGCCATTATTTATTCTATTAAAAGGTATTAAATCCATTGAATTATATAGCTTATTACAGTATCATGAATTTACTTTTTTAACCTGGTTTAGTGTTCAATTAGCCCTTACATGTTGCCTTTTTTTTTTCATTTTCATCTTGATTCATTTCTCAGCCTAGTGTAGCATACTTTAAAATATAGAAATAGAGGGGTGCCTGGGCAGCTCAGCTGGTTAAGCATCTGATCCTTGATTTAGGCTCAGGTCATGATCTTATGGTTCGTGAGATTGAGTTCCACCATCCAGCTCTGCACTGACAGTGAGGAGTCTGCTTGAGATTCTCTCTCTGCCGCTTCCCAGTTCATGTACATGTGAGAGCATGCTCTCTCTCTCTCTCTCTCTCTCTCAATAAATAAACATTTAAAAAATATATATAGAAAAGGGAAAGTGTATATAGAAAGTATGTGTTTATTGGTATCACAGCTAAACTATAACTTGCTTTCTTATAAACTTGGGTCCTCTTCTTCTTCTATGCATGTTTTATAATTTTCTATGTTTTTAATCTGTTGTTTTCTGAAAGAATTCCTTTATCTAGTCTGAAATCATTCCTTTTTTTGTTAGTTTTGTTTAATTCAGTTTTATTGTTTTCTCATAGTTTTTAATTTTAGTTAGTTAACATACAGAGCGATATTGGCTTCAGGGATAGAATTCAGTGATTCATCACTTACATACAACACCCAGTGCTCATCACAAGTGCCCTCCTTAGTACCCATCACCCATCTAACCCATCTCCCACTCACCTCCCTCCATCAACCCATAGTTTGTTCTTTATCATTGAGTCACTTGTGGCTTGTTTCCCTCTCTACACTTCCCTCCCACCTTCCCATATGGTTCTGGTTGACTTATTTTACTTACCATTATATTCTCCATTCACATTGTTAGTTCCATTCACATTGTTGCAAATGGCAAGATTTCATTTTTTTAAAGGCTGAGTAATATTCCATTGTATACATGTATCACATCTTATTTATCCATTCATCAGTCGATGGACATTTGGGCTCTCTCCATAGTCTGGCTATTGTTGATAATGCTGCTATAAACAATGGGGTGCATGTACCCCTTTGAATCTGTATTTTTGTATCCTTTGGGTAAATAATTAATAGTACAATTGCTGAATCATAGGGTAGTTCTATCTTTAGTTTCTTGAGGAATCTCCATACCGTTCTCCAGAATGGCTACACCAGTTGGCATTCCCACCAACAGTGCAAGAGGTTTTCCCCTTTCTCCACTTCCTTGCCAACACCTGTTCTTTCTTGTGTTGTTAATTTTAGACATTCTTACAGGTATGAGGTGGTATCTTATTATGGTTTTGATTTATATTTCCTTGATGATGAGTGATGTTGAGCATCTTTTCATGTGTCTGTCAGCCATCTGGATATCTTCTTTGGAAAATTGTCTATTCATGTCTTCTGCCCATTTCTTAACTGGGTTATTTGCTTTTTGGGTGTTGAGTTTGGTAAGTTCTTTATAGACTTTGGATACTAACACTTTATTGCCGGAGGCCAGCTCCAGCAACCAGGGGTTCCTGGAGGAAGAACGGTGTTGGTGAAAATAAAACAAAATTAAAATAAAAAAATAAAAAATAAAAAACTAAAACTAAAATAAAAATTGATACAGACAACAGCAGTGTGTTGAACTGGCCAATTTATTGTAGTAAACATGGCATTATATATGCTAGTGATTTCCTTGTAACATACGTCATCTATGGTTTTCTAACATTACCCAATTTTGAAAATGTTCCTATGTGTAAGCAACCTTTAGGAAATAACATGGCAATTTTCCCCTAATTTTCCTGCATACCCTTTGATTATTGATTAATTTCTTACATTATTCCATTATGCATCTGCATTTCTCTATAATCTACAAAGCATTTGCTTTGCTGTTCTCATGAAAGGCCCTCCATTTCTCAACACCTCAAGTGGAACAGTTACAGGGACATGACCTCCTGACCACATGAGGCCAGAAGAACAATGGGTTTGCCTCGGTCCAAGGTGCCAGGAAGGGGCCGAAAAAGCCTTAGAAATCCATTCCCCATGCATTCTCAGAGAGACAACGCACCTAGGAACCAATGAACCTTTCTGTACCTTAACCGACTAGGCTCAGTCATCATCTGGAATGCCTCTGAGGGGCCAGGTGGGCCTAGGGGTTGAAGTCACCTGTGCCCAGAGATACACTCCTTAGTTGCCAGAGTGAGACTTTCAAATCCATATGTCTCTCCTTTACAGGCCCTCTTTGCTGGCAAAGGTATGAGACTATCCTTCCTGTAAGTAGAGGAGTCTCCATAGGGGATGGCAAGGGCTAAACGTAAGGCCGCACAATTTCTTGCGGAACCTTATTTTCTTTCCTAGTGGTTCTTTTCCCAGAGGGCCTGTCGAGAGCAATTCCCCAACAGACAATACCCCAGGTAGTTTTAAGGCCAAATTACCTAAAAGCGGGAGTACAAGCGGTGGGTCACCTTGCAGTCACCAATCTGTCCCCGGCGCGGGCCTTGCCACACAGGCTGGGATGTCTCGGTTTCCAGCACTTTATCAGATATGTTGTTTGCAAATATCTTCTTCCATTCCAGCAGTTGCCTTTTACCCTGGTTGGTTGTTTTCTTCATTGTACAGAAGTTTTTATCTTGATGAAGTCCCAATAGTTCATGTTTATGAAATTGTTTCTTATAAACATCCTATCTTCTCATCCTAAATGCTTATAGGATAGATTTCATTTTTTAAAAATCTTCTTAAATTCATCAAAATGAATCTAGGTATTAATCTCTTTTTATTAAAATTTCTGATGTTTTTATTTTGTGACTTGTCATCAATTTCTTGATTTCATATATTTTTCTTTTATGTATTGGCTGAATTTCTTTCCTACTGTTTCTATCCTCTAAGAGCCATACAATCTAATCTTACAGTGATCTCTTTTATTTTTTTTAAATTTTTTTTAACGTTTATTTATTTTTGAGACAGAGAGAGACAGAGCATGAACAGGGGAGGGTCAGAGAGAGGGAGATACAGAATCCGAAACAGGCTCCAGGCTCTGAGCTGTCAGCACAGAGCCCGACGCGGGGCTTGAACTCACGGACCAGGAGATCATGACCTGAGCCAAAGTCGGCCACTCAACCAACTGAGCCACCCAGGCGCCCCATAGTGATCTCTTTTATAGCCACATTTTCTGTTATCAGTTTTCCTATTGTCATGGATGTTCATTTACATTCTAAGAAACAGTATAAAGTGTATCTTCTCCATTATTGATATGTAATCTACAATGGAGATTAGATGCAACACTTCCTCCATGTGCAGTTTTTAATTTATATTATGTTATTTCTGGTTTTAATATCAGTTTACTTACCATCTTTCTTCATGTCAGTTAATTCTCCTTTCACCTTAGGTTTTTGTCTCTTGATCACATCTTTAAATTCTTTTTGTTTCAACATAGTCTATGTTTTGCTTGTATTCTACTGAAAGCGCAAATGAGGTACTTTAACAAATATATTGTGTCCAGTAGCAGAGCATTAAAATAATAAGCATATATTTACCCTTAGGAATAATTTCGGCTTTTTATCTACCGAAATATTTTTACAGTTCCCACACTATATCTTTTTCTTCTTTCCAGCTTACTAATATTTTCATGTTTGCATAGAGTTCTCTTTGTCTTTGCATTTATCCCAAAACAGGGTGTAAAGATCATTTCAGGATACTTGATTGTCTGGCATATTGTTATAATTTTACTTTCCCGTGTTAATCATGAGGACATGTGATATACTTTATGTTTCTTTTATGTGATTCAGCCAAGATCTCCTCTACTTAGTTTACCGCTAAATAAGAGCAGCTATTTTCCAGTCCTCACTGGTTTTCTTCAATCTGGTCACATCTGTTGCATGTCTAGAAAAACATAGCACTCTTTCTCAGTTTCTACTACCGAAGCTGGATCGGACCTGGGGAAATTTAACAAGATAGCTCAAGCTGTCATCTTACCTAGACTCCCTTCTATTATATTTATTGCATTTTTGTTTCTAAACATTTTATTCCATGGAAACATTTTTCCAATCTGAAAAACATATTTGTATGAGTAATTCATAGCAAAGATTAATGCTGTTAAGACTAAAAATTTTATAGCCAATAGTAATGTCTACCATGACTTCTCCTACTAGATCAATTTTAGAATAAAACAATTCTAAAGTTTTTATAAAAATATAAACTTTAGTCAGCCTAATCCTTATAATAGTTGTTTTTACACAACTTTATTATGAAAAAAGCACAGCAGCAGTCTTTCTACTTGAGGAATACTGGGGAAAATTTCTAGAAAATTGTGTGGATCTAGATTATAGAGCTTGAGATCTAATTCATTCAAATAGACCCAGATTAATGATAATAAACTATGTTTTAACAACTGACTCATTCTTTTCTTAATGCAGATATGGCAAATATATGTATAGAGTAGGCAAATATCTATCTATTCTGAGGGCGTCACTATGATTTATTTGGTAAATCTTGATGATTCACTACTACCTAATTTCGCTTAGTGGAGTTGAGGGTCCTAAATATATCCCAATATATCTTTCATTGGGGCTGGTTTCAACTGTAAGAGTTTTCAAAACAAGATGGTGTTGACTTCACATTGTGGTAATTTTGCAAATTAAAGTAGATTCCTAGGGATATATTTTGATTATATGGCAGATACCATTCAATATAGAAAAAAATCATTGCATTCATAGAAATTAAAAATGACAAATAATAAAACAAATAGGAAATTAAAAACAGTATGGATATTTAAAATTTATCTAAGTTCAGAAAATTAATTAAGAACTGGTGACTAAAACTAGCTTTTTAAAAGCTGTAGTCGGATTCACAAAGAAGAGGTCAACGTGGCTCTCCACTGGTCTTTGCTTTGAGAAACGTCCGTTAGCCTACTTAGTAACGTTATTTTTTTGCGACAGGCAATTTCTATAAATAATCAATAAGATAATTATAAGCACATTTGTTATAATCATTTTTTTTAAATTTAAGCTCGCCATTTCTGAATACTGTTTTAGTTTACTAAATCATCCACATCAATATAATTAGAAACAAGTAGAACAGCATGGTATATAACAACCCGCACTTTTGATATGTTACTTGAAACAAAGCTAGTCATTTATTTTCATTTGAAGAACTTTGTTGGGTCTTCGCCAATGAATAATGTATATTTTATTCCTAAGGCTGCGTTATTCATGTTGGAAATCACATAAATGCCAACCCCGTCTTACTCACAGCCTGATCGGAAATTAGTTAATGACTTTTTACTAGTGTTTAGCCAAACTGAGAAAATTATATCTAATCTGTTATTCCCTGTTGTTTTTCAGTGTTTTGTATAACAGGAAAACACTACTACTAAGGAAAACATATTTAAGTATTCTTGATTTCCACTATCTGTTTCATGCCACACTGAAGTTTAAGGAAGATGGCCATTGTATTGTTCTTTTCTTTCCCTTTCTTCGCTATTCTACTCTTCCCTTCCTTTCCCTTTCCTATAAATTAGGGCCATATTTGTGATAGTATTCCTTTATGTGATGGGATAAAATGACTGTGACTTTTATTAATTTGTCCCTATAAATCACTGCCCAGGATCCTACTTTGAATAATTTGGTTATTGTTTATTACCTGGTTTCTTGTTTAAGGAAGATGGCCATTGTATTGTTCTTTTCTTTCCTTTTCTTCCCTACTCTACCCTTCCTTTGCTTTCTTTTTCCTATAAATTAGGGCCATATTAGCATTTAGAACATGAAAATTTTTATCAGAGTTAAGACAAATTATAGAGCCAAATATTAATTTTAATATCATGTTTAAATATATATCCAGATGTATATATAACTGTACTGTCCATTTAACTAGACATTTCTTCTCACTTGTTAAATTATTGTAACATGTTAACAAGGCCATATATTCTAAAAAGTATGTTCCAAGTTGAATCAAGTATGCAATTGATGAATTTATGGACTCCAGAGTGCCTCAGTTTCTATATTTGCAATGTAACTGATTTCCTAAATAAATTATGACAGCTCTATTTTTAAATTAGTTTCCCTTTTCTCAAAGCATTTCATAAATAGAGTTGAAAATAAGGCATATAGATAGATCTTCAGGTGCTGTTTAGACGACATTTATCTAAACCATATTTGAGTTGATAACCCTAATTCTCTTTAGCTCTCTTTTTTCCCCCCCAAAACATCTTCTGGACCAGTTTTATTCATTATTATACACGGTGCATAGACTGTTAATAACAATCAATTAAGGGTCCCTTGGCCTTCTATGGTCCACATCCTAATCAAATGCAGCCAAAATAATGCTGGGCATGAGCTCTGCCAAATAGACCATTAGCCACTGATAATTTGTTTCAGTTAAAACCTCTACTTAACAATAAATAAATGACCAGTTCCAACAAGACATAGTAAAAACACGTTATTTAGGTGCTTTGGTACCTGTGCTTATGCAGACTAATTATTATACTTCAACTATTTCAGTTCTTACATAGATATTGACTAAATTCAAGGTTAAATAACAAGAAATCAGGTAATAAACAATAACCAAATTATTGAAAGTAGGATCCTGGCCAGTGATTTATAGGGTAAAATTAATAAAAGTCACAGTCATTTTATCCCATCACATAAAGGAATACTATCACAAAAAATTTCTCTTGCCAGTACATCCTCAAGAGAGCCTCTCTCGTATAAACTAAATACAAGCACAGAATAAAATGCCAGAAATGATGTTGCCAGGTAAAAAGATGAGCCTTGTGAATAAAACAAAAACCCTGTGAGTTAAAAACATGCATGTATAGGTAGGATCCAAGACTACTAATTTTTTTTTTTTATTTTTAATGCAATGTGACTGCAATGCATTCCTATAATACTTGATCACAGTTAAGCATCTCTCTCTCTCTCTCTCTCTCTCTCTCATTAAACTGTAATCTTCTAGAAGACAGGGACTCTTCAATATGTTTTATAGCACTCATTGTTGAAAGGCAGCATATGATGCAATTTACGCTCTAAAGAGTTCAAATCACCATGGGAGTGTCTACATTCTAGGTCTACAAGGACGATTTGGGAAGAATGAATGAAGTGGGTCCATGTTGTGCACCATGGGACTCACTGTTGGATATTTGACTTCTGTAAATCATTTTTTTCAAGAAAATATAGGTTCTATGCCTTCTCAATATTAAAAATAGCTTAATAATTACAGCTGGTATGATTGTGAATAATTATTCCGAACTGGAATCTTATATTTTATTTGTAACTATAAAATTGCTTATTTCCTACAGGCAAAGTGAAGCAATGCTACTGTTTTATTGAAGAGTACTTAAAATGTAATACCTATAATAATATTATTTTAATTTGTTTATATGTGATACTTTCAAAAAATTGCCCTTATACATGATTCCCTCTTCTAAAAAGAATTTGAATTGTTGATCATTTGAAACATGGCCTCAACCACATTAGTATTGTTGAGTAATACCTTTGAGCAAATGGCTCTGCAAACAACTGTCATCTCTGAGGTCTTCACTTTGTACAGTGTCCGCCTTCAAAGATCTTCTAAACGTTTCATCCTGAATGCCTTGTGGTTACCTCAACCCCCAAATCTTAGTTTTATCATCTTCCCAATAAATATAATGTACTGTACATATATCTGTCACTATCATTATTTTCCTAGGGATCCAAGTCCCAAACCTTGAGCTTTCCTTTATCTTTTCTAATTCCACCTCTAGACATGTGTCAAACTGTTCCCTTCCTTTGCATTCTCTCTGCAATTTACTTATACCTAAAGAACAGATCAAAGTCTATCTCCTTTGTCACATTTTCCCATAGTCACAACCAACCTGACTTTACTTTCTTTGCAGTTTCTTAGAATTCTAAGAAGTGTGCCCCAAGAAGTTATTTTAACTTTTCCCCCAGAAAGGAGATACCTGAAAAAAGAAGATAATAAAACACTGTATTAATAGCTAAGTTAGAGACTACAAGGTATCCTGCATTGCAAAAATATATCTTTAATTTAACAATTAGTATTTTTTTAAATTAAAGACATGATTTGTCTATAATATATACATCTTTCCTATCTTTAAGGACTATGCTTCCCAGAATGTACTACACTTTCATGATTTTAAAGAATTAGCACTGCTGTCAGTGGTGCTTGACTTGATATTCCAAAACAATCTCCCTTGAGGAAGTTCAGATTTCTATCTTTCTCTTTCAAGATTAAAAAGCTTTTAAAAATTATAGCCTGTATGATTAAAAATAAATAATTTAGGATTGGTGTTTAAATTTGATTTATAATTATGGAAAAAATACGCTTTCAAATTTCATTAGTGACAACTTCCCAAAATCTCAACTAACTTTTATCATTTTATGACTATAGGGCATTTATATTACTCCTTCCTCTTGAATATAATAATTAAATAATTCATAGGTGTCATTTAAAGAGTAAGTGGGAAAAAATCTGAGATTAAAACTGAAGTTATTAAACCTAGAACACCTTAAGTCTACAGCTTGAAGATAATTATTAGGAAGATTCTTTCATCAACTATTATGATACATGAGCTCTTATTTGGAAACTAAACTAGTTTAGGATATCATTAAAATCCTTAAAAATGTTTTTGTCATGTCATGGGCCTCCCAGAGCCATCCAACTTGTATACTAATTATTTTTTCTTGGCTACATGCTGTTTTAATTACATTCATTATTTCTGTCATTCTGCAAAATCTTATGCATGGAAGTGCTGGTGGCCTGGTGCATAACCATTGCTTTTTCCTGCTGTGCTAATGGCTTAAGTCCAAGCTGAGGTGCAAATGAAATGAGTTTAGAAGGCTAAATTTGGCCCCCAGTTAATTTGCTTCACAAACCTGCTCCCGATTTTTTTTTTTTGTCATAAGCTGGCTCAGTTACAAATCCATGTTCATAAAGCACTCAAAAGTTAGACTGAAATTGGTAAACTTTTATCCTTCGTGATTATCAATGATGTTGTCAGCAGGAAGTTCAAGGAGAGATTTCTGGAGGGGGTGAGAAAAAAAGAGGACAGAATGTGTAGAGTGACTCTTATTAGAAATTAAATGTATTTCAGCAAGGAGAAATAACGGATTCGGAGGAAAAATACAGTAAAACGAAGGAAAGAGAAGTTGTGTCTGAAGCATTTTTGACAGCGTGTCATATGAGGAATATCAGTCATCTTTGGCTAAAAGTATTCATCCTGACAGTTTCCTGCTTTCTATAATTTTAGACACAGAGAAAGATAAATAGTTCCCATTGATATCAGTATTTTTGTTCCTTGTGTGCACTCTTTGCCGAATATCATGATTTCTTCTCTTCCTTTCTGTTTTCTAAATCTAACCTGGCAACATAACCTGAAAATTCCTTGCAACCACAAATGATTCAGAATCAAAACTCTCAATAGAAAATATCTCAATAAAAATTTATAAATGTGATCACAGATAAATATTTTAAATGAGTGGTTGTTAAAGGTATTCATCCATACGTTTTACTTCACTTGTAGACTCCGTAGGAATTCACGGTATACATCTGTGTGTATGTATTAAATATTAAAATTTAGCTCTTTTAGTAATCAGACAATAATTGGCATATGGGATATGGTCTGTTCCAATGCCACATGATTAGAAACGAGGGTCATGTGTTTTTGAAGCATATTTTATTCAATCCATGATATCTAAGGGCTGTGAGGTTTTGTTTCATTTATTTTGCAAATAAAGACTTCAGTGAACATTGTTTATTTTTATGGAAGAAAGGTGAAGATTATGACCTCTGCTCTCTAGAAATTAGCTTTCAAGTGTGTAAGGCAGATATATAAATCCTACAAGATTCTTGCTTTATGTCATAGTTACTTTACTTTTTGTTCGTCATGGCTATTTACAGCAAAGAAAATTTTATGCATAAAAACAACAAAACAAAAGTGGAAACATTTTTCAGAACAGTTAAACGGGTTCTAAGAAACTATTTTAAATCAATTTCAGATATTGTTAATCGGCCTAATGAAATGGGCAAGAAGATTATAAAAGAAAAGGTACATAAAAACACAATATACTAAGACAATCTTCAGAGAAGACTTCAGAATTCTATTATTAGAATTACAAAAGTATATATCCACTCTTTAAAAACTAGGTGATTACCTTTGTCTTGATAAAGTAGTCCATTCTGTCCACCTTCCTATTTACGTGACTAGAATGATTATTGCATTTTGTTTAAATTTTTTTCAATGTTTATTTATTTGTGAGAGACAGAGCATAAGCGGGGAGGGGCAGAGACAGAGGGAGACACAGAATCCGAAGCAGGCTGTAGGCTCTGTGCTGTCAGCACAGAGCCCTATGTGGGGCTCGAACCCACAAACCATGAGATCATGACCTGAGCCAAAGTTGAATGCTTAACCGACTGAGCCACCCAGGTGTCCTAAAATTATTATTCATTTGAGGTGGGGAAGCTGACAGACAGATTTGTCCCAACTAGGTGCCCTTAAACAAAAACTCAAATAATTGATCTAGGTATAGTTAATCAAATGTCAAAGCATGATTTTCATATCTCCATGCTTATTGAACACCTTAAGAAAACAATTGGGAATAAATAATATAGAACAGCATGCTTCAATTCTACAGAATTTGGTTTTATACCATATACAAATAACTACATATAATTGTGTTTCCATTTCATTATCTTTAATTGCTGTCATTCATTCTTTAACATAACCCTGATTTTCTTCCAGGCTATGGTGGATTTAACTTGCCCTCATTTTCATTAAGTGAGCCCCTATCATGAAATCAGTATGCTTTGGTGTATCGAATGAACTTGGTCTTAAAAGTCCTGGCCATAGGCTTCGATTCAACCTTTGGTCTTGATCTAGAAAAAGAAACAATTAAGTGTTTACAATCTCTTTGGCAAAGATCACATTTGTCCTTTGAATTTCTCTGCTTTTTTTTTAACTTCTGTCTCACCACTTAGAAAAAGAAAAAAATCGAAATGAAAACCAGATGGAAGTATGACATTGTTGTTGTTTAAAAATCTGATGCTTGTTTTCTACCAATCAATGCTTCCCAATAATTTATCTTTTAAGGTTTGTCCTGAGTTTTCTGTTTTAGAAACTTTTCATGAGATCTTGCCATTTCGTCTTCTTTCTTTCCTTATCTGCAGAGAATGGCTACCTAATGGCCTTCTCTACCAAAAGTCTGTCCCTCTATTTAAAAAACAAACAAACAAAAAAGTCTGTTCCTCTATTAGTTATAGATGATCCCCTAAAGTTTCCAGTCTGGCTTTTGACATAGATTATTTTTTACTCTGGAGATTTAAGTTTTGAAAATCTCACTTTAAACCAGAATATAACTTAAAAAAATTTTTTTTTGGACTTTTACTAAGCGTTTTTGTAAAAGAAATAGAAAAAGTTTCCTTATACTCTCAAATCAACATTTTTTTTCTTTTGATAGCAAATTGATTTATGGATGTAATTAGCCACACACACACAAATCTCCTTTTGTAAGCTTCTATGTACACGTTTTCCTACTTGGGTTCCTTAGACTAGATTAGCATGCTTTATTACACACTTCCCGTGTATCTTCAAGTCTATTATCTAATTGTATCTAAAGTACTCCTGATAGGTAGGTAGAGAAAGGCTATTTAATCCCCATTTTATAAAGGAAGAAAGCAGAGGACAGAGAAGCTAAATGATTTGCCCAAGGCCATGTACATCTCTGCGGTAATTCTGTACCAGAATGAGTTTGCAAGAACCAGGCACCAGTGCAGACAACGGTTAATCTAATCCCCCAGTAGGGGGATGGGCAGTTAAGACTGATGGCAAATTAAAAATAAGCCAAAAACTATGTATTTCATAGAAAACCAATACCCTGTAAGTATCATAATTTAATAAAGCTGACTAGAGAAAAGAAGCACCTCTCTAAGTACTGTCCGTCATTTGCAAATAAATGGCTTCAGAAGAAACAACGGAAACAGCACAAAACAAAAACAGCACAAAAAGATGACCAACAATGCAAAAACAGTGTTGGAAAATCTCAGTTACATGATAATTGTACTCTGAATATGTATTATTAAAGCAACATAAGACATTCTTAGGGTTTGATTTCAGCAAATAGGACTTTGTTTTCAACTACCAGCAAATCAAGCATTTGAAACAGATTAGCCTTTTAAATTTTATCTCTGTTTTGATGTAAAGACAGAACACAAAACAACACCCATCTCTTTTATTTTCCCATTTGTGTGTTTTATTTCAAAAACAAATCTTGTAACAATTTTATTACAGGTAAGAGATATAAGATGTCTTACTTTTTGTGTGAATCCAGCTCCTTTACTGGGTGAGGAGATAACTTGCCAATAGCTGGTTTCTCAATATAGAGGGAAATAAACAAATGTTCAATAATGTGGGAAAAAGAAATCAGTAGTTACATAATAATCTTAAAATGGGACGTGTTAAAATTCTTAGTACCTTGAGGGAGCATAAAGTATGAATCAAGTAGCTTTATGCTTTTGTAATGTGGAAAAACAAAGAGAATGTGTGATAAAGGAAGAATAAAGTTCTGCATTATTTTTATGATGTCAGAATGTTCCTTCTTGTTACTTTGGACCTCTTTCAAAGCTCTAAGGGAACATTATAAGTAACAATTCAAAGAAGTTAAGGTGGGGAAAATCATCTTGAAACTCAAAAAAGCTACCACTATCTGCTGAACGCTCTGAATTTATTAATACCCTTAAGTAAAATAAGAATCCTAGAAGATTTAAATTTATTCATTCAGCAAATATTTTGGTGTCATTAACCATTAGATGTTAATAGCACCCTTTCATAATTGAATAGAAGCCTACCCTCATGGAGTTTAAAGATTTTTTTGGATTGACAGAATGAAACAAACGATCACGTAGGTAATTTAATATTAAAAAATTGTGATTTTTGTGAAAAACACAAGTCGCAGAAACTAATCTTGACTGAAGAGACAGGATTTAATATCAGGCAAAGGGGATAGGGATGAGGAAAATCAGAGTAGTCAGAATATACTTTTCAATAAAGGAAAAACCTATGCGCAGACTCTGTTTGTAAGGAGCTTGTGTTTGGAACATTGGGAGAATCTTAGGAGATCAGAAACACAATGTGGGGTGGGGTGGGGAGGGAGTAGGCATTAAAAGATTTTAATCTTTTTTAACGTTAATTTATTTTTGAGAGAGACAGACACAGTGTGAGTGGGGAGGGACACAGAGAGGAAGGGAGACACAGATTCCAATGCAGTCTCCAGGCTCTGAGCTGTCAGCACAGGGCCTGATGCAGACTCAAACCCAGGAACTAGGAGATCATGACCTGAGCAGAAGTCGGCCGCTTAACCGACTGAGCCACCCAGGCACCCTGGCATTAGTAGCTTTTAAACAGTATCTGAGAGGGGGATGGGAAAAAAATGAATGAAATCATGAACTCAATGAAATAAAAATGTGTCAATGAAATAAGAATATATATACATGTGTGTGTGTGTATGTATATGTCATATATATAATAACATATAAATATATTAATAGCTTTAAAGTTTCAGGAAATAAAAAATCTCAAGCAGTCAGGCAGGAAGAAAAAAAAACAGATTACTTAACTAGGAAGAAAAATAAAATTGTAAAAATAACTTTAAATGTTCATGTTCTGTAGAACCACTTTTTAAAGAACTATTCTAGAAATCAGAAAGATTAAGCCTTTATCCAAGGGACATGTCATCAGAGAAATGCGCCTGGCTTTATCCAAAAAAATTTGGGAAAGGACAGTGCATGACATCTCATAAATCTGGGCAGAAGAAATAAATTCTTTAAGTCTGTGTGAGAAGATTTTTTGAGCCAACATTTTAGTTAGATTATCTTCTTATTTATGGGACGTGCAATTCAGGCCAAATTCTGACATTCAACACTTACAGAAAGTCTCCATGGGAGATAAGAAGGTGCTTTCTATTTGTAACTGGAGCAGAATTTGGCAGAAATGCTTTGTGAATAAGTCTGTAAATCCAAAGAAAGTTAAGGGCTGTGCTCACAAAACATGAGGTTGCCTATCTGCCCGTCTGTGCGTCGGGCGGATCTTATTCCCATTCTATTAAAATCAATAGCACCTAGTAAAATTGCTTACTTTCTAAAATGTTTACAAATGCTTCATACATAAAAATTTACTCAAAGAGAACACTTTAGGCAAATGTCATATGAATCAACATGTGTTTCAATCTATGAAGAAAACAGGGAAGGGCAATAAGTAAAAAAGTTACTTATTCTGCTCCATCTTCTTGAGCTGTGAATTTGATTCAATTGGTGGCTTTTCTTTCTTTTTTTTCCCCCATCCCAAACTCATGGGAGTATTCTCTAAACTTCTGTGGTTGCTCTTCCCCTGCTCTTTATAAATTCTTTATTGTGGATATCGTTATGGCTTCCACCATTACCGTTATACACACATGAGCACACACACACACACACACACACACACACACACGGAGACCCATTTGAGTCTTTTACCACCAAAATAAACTCCACATTGCCACAACTTAGTTCACTTTTTTGTTTTCCCTATCGCTCCCTGCCCCAAATCAACTACCTTCCATACATATGCTATTAGAAAATTATCTATTTCAATATTTTAAAAATGATTATACTTAAAACAAATTTGAAACATTTTCTTATCCTTCTTTGCTAAGAGGAGTCAAGTTAAATAAACAAAGTCATGATTTAACTTGATTTTTTTCTTTATTCTGCTGTCTCTTCCCACCATTCTGCATTAACCTCCCATGAGATCCTTTTTGCTATAAAAGTAATTTTATGGCTTTCAGTCTCCAGACATTCCAATGGCTCTCAAAAAGATGGACACACTGTCTAATGCACCATGTTCATTTCTCTGCACCTGAAGCTGAGTAGAGTCTACTCTACTCTACCAAGCACGAGGTCCAAATTCCTCACCTGGCCTTCCTCTGCTGTCCCATCTCACCTCTCCAATCCCAATGCTTCCACTATGCCTTGGCAAGTAGACTCCTCTTTGTTCCCTAAGTTTTTATGACATTCACGTTGTGAGAGTTCTATGAAAGAGGCAAGCTGCTTAGCATTGGGCTTATCACATAAGAAGCATTTAATTAAGTCTAGTCCATATTTCTTCTTAGTACAAAAAGGACTTCAGATGTGGTAGGTTTGTTTTTCCACTGATTTTGTTGCCTGAGGTCATGTATGTTATTTTCTCAACACATTGCTTTAGTGAGCAAATAATAGAAATCTATTTGTTTTCAATATCTTGCCTTATAAACGGTTCTGACTAGCTGGATTTAAATATGATTCACTTTTGGATCATCTAGAATCTGAAAAGTTAAAGACTGAAGGGAGGTGACTTTTAATGTCCAAAAAAGAAATAAAGAAATAAACTTAAGTATATAGACATATATACACATATACATATATATACACATATACACATTGCATATTATATATCACCATTTAATTATACAAGCCCATTTAAGATTTTTCCTTTTTCAATTCACTTATTATTTTCTGTTTTTAAAAAGCAAATGTATTTCATTCAAAAATTCAATACACAGTTTCACTAAAATACAGTAGAAAATGGGATTTATCTTCTCTAGAGATTGTAAATCATGCTCATGTCCACCCTAGAATATTTTGATTTATAACTGAATTCAGAGAAAAACATTATAAATATACAGTAAGTAATGAGGAAGAATCTAAGCAGAAATCATAAAACTCTAAACCCCTGAAAGACTAATGACTATCCAAGGCATTCAGAGTAGATAAATGTAATAATACAATTATATCGATGGGGCTTTAAAGCACAGCTCTTTGTGGACCATAAACTTTAAGAATGAAAGAAAAACATAGCAAAAATATTGCATCAATAATGAATGATGAGAACCGAAAGGCACCAGAGGATTGCATTCATAGTGCCATTAGTATGCAAGTCAGCTTCCTAAACCAAGAATAGAATAAAATAGGAACCATAGGCAAAATTTTTGTGAGTGCTACAAAATATAAATGATTTTCTGCATTTATTTCATTTGAGGTATGTAAGTAATTTTATTTCTTTGAGTAAAGTTATGAAATAAGGCCAGCAGCAAGTTACAAGCAATATATATGTATATAGTATTTTATCAAGCTATTGTTGTCATCACTTTCTATATATTGTGTTGGTATCACATTTCCCATTATTAAATAAAACAGTAGCAAAATGAATGGATTTTATAGGTGCATAGATTTCAGTTTGAAAAAGTGGTATTATGCAGTGATGGCTAGCTAGAACTGAGGGAAAATAGTAAACAAATGATCTGTTAGTTACATGTTGTATCTTCCATACCTGGTTTCATTTTGAGACAGCTTGGTAGACTGAAAGAATTACGCAATTAGGTTCAGAAGAGAAGTATGTCCTAATTTAATCTCTGTTCTTTATTGTGTGATCTTGGCATCATCATTTTCCCTTCCTAGGATTCAGTTTCTTTATTCATAAGATGAATCCATTAGAATGGACGGTCCTAGGGTTCTCTGCTATATAGACTGTCTCATTTTGATGGGGAGAGTATGTGACAGAAGTTTTTAATAATAGAATGTTCTTTCTGGAGGATAATTATGATTTCAAATCTTGGGTGCTTAGCGAAGGAGACCTACAGAGATTTTTGTTATCATTGTTTTGTACATGTGATTAAAAAAAAGATGAACTTCATGAAAACACTGTAGAATCAGAACATTTTACATAAAGAAATCCAGATTTTATAGTTCCTTTGAATCACTATATCTGGAAATGCTGAACGCATAGTCCATCACTACAACTCTCAGCTTTTGGTGATGGAAGATAGATTTTCCCTACAAAATATAATAATATATACCTAGCAAGGTCACTGTGTAAAAAGAAATAAGCACGTGAATTACTTAACACAGTATCTAGCATATACGGGTTTAGTAAACAGCAACAACTTCTTCTTCCCATCATTTCCATGAGTTAATAAATAATAAGAAAGCATAAAAACATTTGGAGTTTAGTCTTCCAAGTCTTCCATTTCTTTGTAAGTATTATAGTTTTGGTTATAGAAGCAAGAATGTTTACAGAACACAAATGTGATTTGCTGAAAATTTATCTTTTATTCTGATCAATCAGTAACATTGAAGTAGAAATCCAATCATCAGGATTATGTTGATAACTGAACAAGAGGTATATACATCACAACCTTTGCAAAGTCACTAGAGGAAATGTGACACTAGGATATATTTTATGAAGAGAAGATAACTTTTCAGCAGAAGATGACAGGAAATGATCTCTTCTCAGGCAATGATTCCACGGGGGAACATGTCCCAATGCCTTGAAGATGTCTTTCTGGTTTGTGATGTACAACGTCTTTCACATGATCCAATTAAAAACACAGAAGGAGGAATCCTCTGGAGTTCAGATATAGGAGAACAAATTCACAGCTACTCAACTCCTCCAAAAGAACACAAACCAGGAAACACCTTTTATATACTTCATAAAGTGAAAATTTGAAATGGTAAAGGGTAGGGGGTCAAAAGAACCTTAGAAGAGTTTCTAATACCTGAGGACTTTTATTTCTTTGGACCATATATCTTTCCTGCCTCTTGCTCTTCTCTGTCTAATTTGCATTTTGTGGTAAAGGTTCTGAGCACCTAGCTCTTGCTCCTCATCCTTCATCATCTAAGTACCTGTACGTTCTGGAACACTTCTTTCCTGAAATACCTTTCTTTGCATTGGACCCCCTCCATTGCACCACATTATGATAAGCTGAAGGAATTCAGGTGCTCCTGTTACACTGGCCAAATGAATAGCTTAAAGGAAATCACACGCCACTAATTGCCATATGCTGTGTTTTAGTTCACTAAGTTACGGCCTAACAGTTCATACCACGAAATCTCTCGAGTCTCAGTTGCCTGAGGTTGCTTGGCATGAACAAAAAGGAAATGAAAGCTTGAAATACCCCCTGAAAAACTCTCAATCCAACATTTTTCTAATAACCCCATACCCTTATACTTAGTCACACCATTAAATATTTATTTTCATCTCTTCTAGCCTTTAATTGTCAGCTGCTTCTTTTTATTCTTTTTCTTCCCCCCATTTGGTTTTCTGAAGATACGGTAATTTATTAGAAAATAATGGGATAAATAAAGCAACTTCTCACACATGGAGCATTTTGAGAAACAGAGGCACACATTAGTTTAATTTGACCTTCAAAAGTCCTTTATGACTAAAAGAAGGGTCACGTGGTATCATTACATTCACTTACAAAAGATTTCCTTCGCTACATATTAATGACACCTGTTACAAGATTTTTTAAATCAGTTTTAAAAATTCAAACGTGCTATTATGAAAAGCTTCTATTTAGTGTTATCACTATAATGTAAATTTCACAAGCGCAGAAACCTTATATGTTTGTTTGTTTGCTACGATGTCCCTTTAAGAATGCTTTAGTACATTCCCCCAAATTATTGAATGAATAGTGAATATATAAATCTTTCCAGCCTTGATGCTCTATAATATGTTGGATACTCTCTCTAACAATGATCATAAAAGACTGGTTTTGTTCTGTTTTTGCATTCACTAGTCAAGTTGCAGTGAGTAAAGATGCTATTCTGGTAACCTTTGGTAAATTGACTTACAGAAGAAAAAATTAACCTCCTGTATTAGTTTCATGTGGCTGCTCTACTAAACCAGGGGTCTAACAACAGAAATTTCTGCTGTCACAGTTCTGGAGCCCAGAAGTCTGATAGTAAGGTGTCAATAGGGCTATGCTCCTCTCACTAAAGGCTCCAGGGAGAATCCTTTCTTGCTTCTTCCAGCTTCCAGTGGATCCAGGTGTTCCTTGGCTAGTGGCTGCTTTTCTCCAGTCTCTGCCTCCGTCTTCACATGGCCTTCTCTTCTCCCTGTATGTGTTTCCTCTTTGTGTCTCTGATAAGAGCACTTATTATTGGATTTAAGATTCACTTGGGCATCTAAGAATGATCTCACCCTTGAGATCCATAATTACTTCTGCAAAGACCCTTCTTCCAAATAAGGTCACATGCACGAGTTCCAAGGGTTAAGATGTGGACATTTTTGGGGAGAGGGCAGAGCGTGCCATTCAACACATTATACTACCCTAATATAAGGAATAGAAAGCTGTGCTTCAGGGGCACCTGGGTGGCTCAGTCGGTTAAGCGTCCGACTTCAGCTCAGGTCATGATCTCACAGTTTGTGAGTTTGGGCCCTGCATCAGGCTCCCTGCTAACATCTCAGAGACTGGAGCCTGCTTCAGATTCTGTGTCTCCCTCTGTCTCTGACATTCACACTCTGTCTCTGTCTGTCTCTCTCAAGAATAAATAAACATTAAATTTTTTTTTCTAAAAAAGAGAAGAAAGCTGTGCTTCAGCTGAAGAGGCAGTAAGCTTAAAACAGCTGATGGACTTCTAGGACTCTGACGGAATTTTAAAATTTCGTCAAGATTGTCCCAGAGCTAACCTAAAGTTGGTTAGAGGATACAGAGCCTAGGAGCTGAGTCTCTGGGCTTACCTTACCTCCATGCCCACGTCAAACACATCTCATCTGTCAGCTTTTCTTACTTTGGCTTTCTTTCAAATCTTGTTTGCAAGGTTCCAGTCCGCAGATATTTTGAAAACTAACCAGCAGAAATAGTCTTATGGAGACAGAGTTGATATCCTTCCTTTTTTGTCCAGGACCATGCCCGTGACAGATGACTTGTCAACACAGAAATATTCAGGGGCTTCTTTGCTTTCCTTGAAGTAAAACAGATAAAGATGTTTAAGTACATTGGCATACCCTAAGATTGATCAAGATCCCTAGGGATTTGTAGATCTGTACTTCTACGGAGGCTGGAAATTGTTTTTTCAGCTTCACTTCCCTTAGACTCTTCAGTGCTAAAGAAAAAAAAAAAAACTTTATGAAAAAATATACAGTGGTGAAGGTCTTAGCGTTCAATTTTAAAGCGTTATGAGGAGATAGGACTTCTAAATGGCTCTTTAGATGCCTTCATCATCATTTACTGGCAGCAATGGTATCAGTTTCCCATATGAAACATGCTCTCTCACTAACAGTGCCCAAAGCAGCCAAGAAAATTATTGGAAGGTTTTGGCAAAATTCAGAAGGGTCTTTATTAATAATTATTTCACTTTTTTTTGGTAACTTAAAAAAAAAATCAACTTACTTGACCACAAAGTTCTCTAAACTCTGAATGGACCCACTTAAACCATACTCATCTCATTAAATGACCAGGGTACACAGAAATAACAAGTATCCACAAAGATATCCCTGAGTTATAATTATCTGGGCATTTCTCACTAAGGAATTCTAGAACACTGACTTCATTCTCTTCACTAGAACATGTTTTCATGAATGGTAACAGTTGCTCTTTTCTTTGTTGGTACAGACTATACATGTAAGGTCCTTCAAGTTTCCGTCCCTTGTGTCAAACAAATTAGCTTCTTTTTTCAGCTTCCTTATATTCATCTCCTATTTGAGGTATCAAAACCCTGAAAGTCTTATCTTTTGACTAACATTCTTCTTTCTAACGGGACAATATACACCACAAGATCAAAGTGGGAGTTGTTAGCATATTGTTTAATTTTGGTATAGATATATGCCGACCCTTTGTCTATTGTTCAAGAAGCTCCAAACCAGAAAAAAAAAAAAGTAACATGTACATGTAGGTGAGTGAAAATAAAGATATATAAGTATACTGTGTTACGTGCAGGCATAGAAGACCTCAAGCTCAGAGGAAGAACAAAGGCATTTGATTCTTACAATTAGAAAACCATTTTTCTTCTTCTTTTCTGATACCAGGAAACAATAAAAGAGTAAAACAAGGACAGACAGCTTTCGTGTCCAGAATTACTGGAAAATTGTTCGCTGACTAACCCACAAACTATGAAACAAAGCTATCTTAGATAGTAAAATTTAGACCAGATTGAGAGAGAATTGCGAGAGGCGACCATATAATTGTGCTAAGTGAAGACTTCTGCAAAGCTGAGGATCCAAAAGACAATAAATTATTGTCATGCTATAAATGAATAAGCAAGTAGACAAGTAAGTCAGAAAAAAGAAATAAATGGTCACTGAACTTTGTGTGTGTGGGAAGCACAGTAAGAACACAGATTCAGTGGATTTCAGGGAAAAGGCCAGGAAAATGTAACCCTGACTTGGCAGGGCAGTGGGAAATGGTCTTATCAATTGGAGACACTTAATAAAGAGATTGGAATTTTGCAAGCAATTTAAATAACGTGAGAGAGATTTGAAGATTCTTTCCCCACCAAACCATGCACAAACACACATGTACCTACGCAGTCATGATAGCTTAGTCACCAAAAATATATGTAATTCAAATTAATGTATAAATGTGTATAAAAATTATGTTTTTATGAGACATTATTAAAACTGTCATTCAGATAAAAGAGTCGTGTGCTTGGATTACAAAAGATTCTCTCCTTTCCTCTTCCTGACATCCAGTACACAGAACAAAAATGACTGAACTTGACTAATACTGGCCATAGAGGATTTTCCATGCTAAACAAGCTTTTGACAAATAGCATGTCTTTCAAGGTAGATAAATCTAGACCCAGTGTTAGCACGCACTAAAAACAGCAGCCCATCTTTATCTTTGATGGTTCCTATATTCCGCAGGAAAATGTTCGTTTTCAGTTGAATGCATTTAAATGATAAATAAGTAGCTGTGAACTGAATCCTAGAAGAAAAGAGAAACAAAAAACAATCACTCTTGATTTTTTGATGTGACATATTAAAGATTTTCTTGAACTTTAAAACAATACATGGCATATGCTTTATAAGATTTAACTGTGGAGACCAAGTTCTTAGTAAATAAAAATGAAAAAGAAAAGAAAACAATGGGAAGAAGATGGTTTCTAATCAGTGGACTTTCTAATTGGAGTAACGCAGAGTTGAAAGGTATGTTAAAGGTTATCGAAGTGCCTGATGCTGAATTTCTCTCTTGAAAATCCTAAGAATTAATTACCTAGTGTCATGAAATACCTAGTGATCATCTGCAATCTGGGCCCTACGTGTCATACAATAGAAACATGCACAAGTAGCCTGTGTTTTATAGACTATATGTGTTACTAGAGGCTATCAAATATAGAAATTCTGAAAACATTAATAAAGTTGAGGAATTAGAGTTTGTCATTTACTTGCTATTTTTTTTAATTTACCTAGCCTACCTCAATATATCAATTTATACATTGCAATATTATAAAAGCTTATTACACTTTTAGTGAATAGAATTCCTGTCACGGATGATAACAGATCTATGGTGTCATTTGTATAGCTATTCAAGTGGAATTGGAAAAAGAGAAGATGGAGATTCATTTAGTGAAAAAAGAGAGAACAACCTAGGTGTCTGGTGATATTGTTGGGGGGGGGGGTAGAGAAAATAGTGAAATAATTATATAATTTTATCAACTACTAATTTTGGAGTGAATGACAGTAGGCTTTTCAACATAACTTTTTAATCTCTCCGGTCTCAGTTTCCTTATTTATAAAATGAGAATAATCAGAGTTTTTTTGTTGTTCTTATTAACAACTCAATTACATAGTTCCCCCCCCCCAAATATTTCGTGTCTTACTGATATTAAGCACTTGATAAGAATAACTTAAATATTATTATCACCATTATCACCATCATCACTCCTGAGAATCTCTAAATCTTATCTCTCACTTAAAAAACAGTACATATATCCTGAGAACCATCAAAAGGTTAATTTATTCAGTAAGGCTATCCCCAGCTTTTCCTGAGATACTCAACATGGAATGACCATCTATTGAAAATAGTAGATTAATTTTAAAAGCTCAAAGAAAAAGAACACAGAAATTTCATTTTTTTTTTATTTTGCCCTAAATCCTTGCTATTCCCCCAAAGAAATCTTCTAAAAATAAAATCTGCTTTTCTACTTATTTGCTTCTCCCTTTCATTGATTCTGATCAAAATGAATATACCGTTTTGTTCTTTTTCAAGAATCTATTAAAATGCCCAGCACTTCATAAGTTCGTGAAAATATATTAACTGATGAGAAAGGGTGCCTTTTAAATTTTCCCATAAAAATGCAATTGGAAAAAGTTGATCCTTTCTATAGGCCAGTGGATTTGACCTTGCTTACTTTATAGGACATGTAAGAGCCCCATATCCTGCACCTATTCTTTCACAACACTCCCAGGAAACAAGCAACAATTACTGAAATCATGTGCAGATGCATTTTACCCATTAAAAGAAGAAGAAAAAGAAGAAAAAAAAGCTTTTATTTTTTCAGCCCCATTCTCCAAAATATTTAGTCATAGGTCTGTAGTTTTCTGACAAAAGTTCAAAGTCATTGCTTCAAAATGACGACATAGTAGACCTGGCCAAGTGTGTAGAACATTTTGAGTCTTCTTCCAGGTAACCTTTGGCAACCTCTGCCTGAGGTCCTGGCTCGGAGTCCCAGACAGGGTTTTCACTAGTAAAATGAGTCAGTGTGGCTTTCCTGCTCCCCCCCCCCCCCCCCCCCCCCCGCCCCTTACGAGTCAGGGACAATTAGACAAGAACTAAAATGCATACTCATGAGGAAGAGCCCCTGGAATAGGCTGCTCTTTGACCTGGTGTTTCTTCCATTGGAAGCTTGCTCCAGGGGATCCCAGTAGGGGGCAGTTCTGCTGGTATTTTTCCGAGGAATATTCTGGCAGTTCTCTCTGAGCTCTCCTTTTTAAAACCTCTTCTAAAGCTTTGGATCACAAAAGGCAGATCATTCAATTAGATAAGAATAATCTTCAATACCCATGAATCCAGATTTTTATCAAAGTGAATCCACTCAGGCTAAAGGGTAGGCCTCATAGTTTCATTTTGCAAGCGCTGGAACCTCTTGACAGGGAAAGAAAGCAATTAATACAATCGAACATTGACTAGATTCAGACTTTCATTTTTTCACTTACTGAAGAGCCTGTCTTGAATTATCCCGTCTCTGTCTGTCTCTCCTCATTTCCTGGAGGTCGATCTTTGACCTGATGTTTGAGGTTAGGAAGTGATGAAGGAGGAAGGGTGTTCTTGGCTTTTTGACCCACCCCAAAACCAGGATTGGCTTTTTTATGTAGCTTATATGAATTAGGGTTTTGACATTCTAACCACAGAAAGAGTCTTTTTTCCAGATTTTCTATAAATAATCTGAAACAACTTAAAATTTCTCAGAAACACAAAAGCATGAAATAAAATATTTACTTTGGAAATCTTCTTTGTTCATTTATTTAGGTAACTATGAACCACATTGTTGCTTCACAGTTATACACTGCAGACAAAAAAAACCCACTGCATATTTGATATACAGTAAATGATAGCTGGAGTTGAACCTCATCGAGTCATACATAAGTTAAAAAACGTAAATAGGAATTTACTAAAACTGAGGAGTGGAAAAGGAAAAAAAAAGAGTTCAGAGAGCAGCACATGGCTAGAAGTCCCAAATATCCAGGCTTTTCAAGTGCCTGTAAATGAAAACACTGCCACTGCTACTGTGTCTGAATACTAAGCTTATTACATTTCATTTTAATATCACTGGACTGTTGCATGGCTAAGGCTATATCTCCATATGCAGCAAATTATCAGGAGAAAACAATGTACTGAGGACAGAAAGCTGAGAAGCCAGTGCTTAGAGAAGCAGGAAAGAACTGATTCTTTCTGAGCCTGGCGTTTTAGTATAAGAAGGAAAGAAGACAGAGACAGAGATAAGAGATAAAGAGGAGTGAAAGAGAGATAAGTTATCTTGGACCCTTGCTACTCAGAATAGAAGTTCATGATGTAATAATATCTTCTTATGATTGCAGAATCTCGGGCCCTAAGCCCTAACCGTTCTAAACCTGCATATGAGAAGATCCATAAGTGATTTACATGAACATTAAAATTGAGGAGCATTGTAAGAGAAAAACAAGTCAGCTATATTCTATTGTAAAATTAGTTGTGTGGTACTCTATGATCCTTTTCTCAATTTTTAATTTTTTGAGATTAAAAAAATTTTTTTTTGATTTATATTTTATAACATTATCTCAAATCTTTTACAGAGAATGAAGGAAATATTCCCTGTCCAAGGGGAACACAAAGCAACTCCCTCAGGTTACGGCAGTGAAACAGCAGTAGATAATGGAGGTGGTTCACGAACCCAGTAGAAGTCTGACAATGAAAGAGGAAGTTCTAAGGTTTGGCTATGCTACACATGGAGATTGTGTTGAATATTGAAGTAAAGCATAGTGAGGTCCAGGAGTGTTCAGACTTTGAGTAATCAAACACACATAAAATCAAGATTCCAGAATGCCAATTTACTTGTTCTTTTACAGTGAGAAATAAAGCTATCATCTTCAAGTAGTCAAGATCAGTGTAGTTAAAACTGAAGCCAATTTGTAATTTTGAAAATGGTTTGTAAATACCAGATCCCGCCCACCCCCCCCCCCCCCCACCAAGGGAAAGCAGACAACATTGCAATTAGATAACTGAAGGAAATTCCTTTCATTTGGATGGATTTTGACAACGGGGCCAGAGAATACTAAAGACCAGTCTTGTCTAACTCTTACCTTGTTTGGACTACTGTATTTCCAAAGGACAGTCCTGTGAGTGCATCCATTTTTGTATCCTTTTCCCCTTTACCACCAGGCTATGTGATCTTTTGTTGATGTCTCATTTTACTTCCTCTGCGGATGTTAATATAATTTTCTAGGCTTTCTCTCAATAAATAAATAAACAGGGGCGTCTGGGTGGTTCAGTCGATTGAGTCTCTGACTTCGGCTCAGGTCATGATCTCACAGCTTGTGAGTTCAAGCGCCTCATCAGGCTCTGTGCTGACAGCTCAGAGCCTGGAGCCTGCTTCGAACTCTGTGTCTTCCTTTCTCTCTCTGCCCCTCCTCTGCTCATGCGCTGTCCCTCCCTCTCTCTCAAAGATAAATAATAAAACATTAAATATAAATAAACAAAAAAAAGAGAGAAAAGCCATACTTACTAATTTACAAGTTGTTTGAGGATGCTGCTTTTAGGTAAAGCCAACTTTTCCAACTAAAACTGACAGTTCAGTTTAACTGTCAGAAGACTAATTTATTTGAGGTTCTTAGAAGATTCTTCATTCTGAGGCCCTCAAATAGTAATGACAAGTATATGGTCATTTTACGTCATCAGAAAATTTCAAACCTGTATCTATTTCACCTTTTCTCAAATGTTCATATATTATACATACCTGATAAAATTTTATCCACCTATGTATTCATTTACTGTTTTAAGTAACCACTATATGTTAGACCCTTTTCAGATGCTGTTTTTAAAAGATTTTTGCTAAAGTTCATATATTCAGTTATCTTGTGTTGCTTTTAGTGAATTTCATTAACCAAATCTTTTTTGAGGGTCTGTCGTATGTCAGAAACTATCCTATGCACCAAAAATTCAATGACTAAAACAAGGTGTCGGCAATAAGAATTTAGTGTGTGATCCAATTATCACTTACAGCATATTCAAGTGGAGAGAAATCTCTCCAAAACACAACTCTGTAAAAACTTTGGTTTCATCTGGGGCGCCTGGGTGGCGCAGTCGGTTAAGCATCCGACATCAGCCAGGTCACGATCTCGCGGTCCGTGAGTTTGAGCCCCTCGTCGGGCTCTGGGCTGATGGCTCAGAGCCTGGAGCCTGTTTCCGATTCTGTGTCTCCCTCTCTCTCTGCCCCTCGCCCGTTCTTGCTCTGTCTCTCTCTGTCCCAAAAAATAAATAAACGTTGAAAAAAAAAATTTAAAAAATAAAAAAAAAACTTTGGTTTCATCTAATTCTAGTCAGCCAATCCTTGCAATAATGAAGTAAAGTTGTAGCCGATTTCAATATATGTATTTAGCAATATCTGAAGACCTACAAGTAAAGTCTCTAAAAACTTTAAAAAATTTGTTAGAAATGATAAGCCAACAACCTACAAAAAGAAGTGCATTCAGTTTCCTGTACACGTTATAAAAGATAACTGGTAGATTACAAACACGTGGTCCTTTGTGTTTGTTTGTTTGTTTGTTTTTAAGTTTATTTATTTTTTTGAGAAAGAGTGCAAGCAGGGGAGGGGCATAGAGAGAGAAGGAGAAGATCGCAAGTAGGCTCCGCACTGACAGTTTGGAGCCCACTCGGGGCTCGAACTCATGAACTGGGAGATCACGACCTGAGCAGACACCAAGAGTTGGGCACTTAGCTGACTGAACTACCCAGGTGCCCCTATAAACACGTGATTCTAATAAAAATAGATGACTCAGGGCGCCTGGGTGGCTCGGTCGGTTAAGCGTCAGACTTCGGCTCAGGTCATGATCTCATGGTCCATGAGTTCAAGCCCCGTGTCGGGCTCTGTGCTGACCGCTCAGAGCCTGGAGCCTGTTTGAGATTCTGTGTCTCCCTCTCTCTCTGCCCCTCCCCTGTTCCTGTCTCTCTCTGTCTCAAAAATAAATAAATGTTAAAAAAAATTAAAAAAAAAAAATAGATGACTCTGGCGACAACCCTTGGCCAGTATAACCAAGGGTAGGTTGTGTCGTAGTCCAGGCCCTCATCTCTGCCTCCTCTTTTTCAACCCCAGATATCCCTGCTGAATTATTGCTTTTTTCAAGTGGTCAGGGTGAGGCTGGGAGAGGACTGTAAAACTGGTATGAAGTCATAACGTGCTTGGAAGCCCAGTTAAAGTGGATTTTTACTTTGAGGAGAGTTTATATGCCAGCACATATCCTAATCAACCTTACTGATACAGTTTCTCCACTCTCCCTCCAGCTTCTCTCTGGAAGGCACTTAGGACAGGCTCAGGTTAATTACATCAGGTCTAATATTCCCAGGGCAACCCAATGTTATACAGAAGACATACAATAGAAATCCAATTACAGTTTAGCATTCCATTTGATTTACTTATTTTTAAATTCTGGCAGATGTTAAATAGGTTCAATAAACTCAGCAATAATTTAAATTCTCCATATTATATTTAAAATAGTTCTGAGGAACTAAGTAAAATGTCAATTTCCCCTGATTTGTTACTACATTGCATATTGTTTTCTATGAGACTATTAATTTTCCTGCCTCACAGCCGCTGTCCTCATCAGTTCACATTTATGTCCCCTAATTCCTTCAGATGCAGCTCTGAATGGGCTGAAGCTCCCACTGACATGCCCAAAGGCATCAAGAGAGCCAGATCCTGACAGGAAGCCAGGAAGATGGACCAGCCATCCATTTGTTAATGTGTCACACTCGAATTACACATGGCTGGCTGCAAAATTAAATTGCTCTTTCAGGATATCAGTGGAGACATAGATACAGCATTATAGCTCTGTGTTCCTATTGTTTTCGGATCAGAAAATGCTTTACTTGTGTACCCTTGCTAAATTGTGTTCACTGAAAGTGCAGATTAAAAAGGGTATTGATTGCAGCTTTCCCCAGGCCTGGAGTGGTTCTGTGATTTCAGAATTGAACATTTAGAAGGAAAAAGTGTGTGTTTCCATCCTTGGCACCTGGAAAATTCCGGAAACCTTTAAAGACAAGGACTCATAATGAGATGATGTCGTTAAACTTCCTGGTAGTGATCTGGGCAGCTGTGTCCTTTTTGCCCTTCCTACTCGAAAGTACTGCATTCAGGCTCAGAAATTTTTCCGCATGTAATACTCATGACCTGCAAACACAGTTGCGTCCAGAACGATGGCTGCTCTGTACACAGTGTGATCAAGAGATGCAAGGCGGCATCCTAACAGCCAGCACACATCACTAGCAACAGATAAACACTGATAACTTCCACGAGTCAAACTTTCTCGACATGCGGCACATACAGATGAAGACACCACCCCTTGCAAGTGATTTCAATTATGCTTGAATCAAGGTCGAAACAAATTATTTAAGAGGGTGGAAATAAATAAAGACCACCCGAAGGAGAACAAACAGAAGCTGTTTATTCAAAGCTTACTAGAGCAAGGGAGTCAGTCCCCATGACTTGTGTTTGGCAGACTCCATGGCAGGCAGTGGAGCGAGGATGCTTTACAGTCAAGGGGGGGGGGGGGGCAGGAGAGGCTTCAGGTGGCTCTGGTTGGAGGACATTGGCATCGGGAAGCGGCGGTGGGCGAACTAGAAACCGTGCATCCTATGCGAGGGGCTAGGAGAATATTTGGCTTTCTCTGCTTCTTCCTGAGTCAAAAGCAGGGGCAACAAGAGTAGGGAAGTTGGCAGTCACTGAACAACTCCTGTGTGTTCTTAGCCAGCTGCTGCAGAGGAGGCTGGGGTTTGGCTTTCTGCACTGGTTCCTTGCAAAGGTTTTGGGTCAGAATTCTAATGTCATATATGATATCTGACGAATGTCCGTTTGTATATTCAGACTCTTAAGAGTGTTGTTTTTTCTAATGTTTTTTTTTTAATTAATTTTTTTGAGAGAGTGCAGATGGGGGAGGGGCAGAGAGAGAGGGTCAGAGGATCTGAGGCAGGCTCTGTGCTGACAGCAGCAAGCCCAGTGTGGGCCTTGAACTCACAAACTGCAAGATCATGACCTGAGCCGAAGTCGGATGCTCAACCGAATGAGCCACCCAGGTGCCCAAGAGTGTTTTTAAAAATAGTCATATAAGGAGTTAAATTCAAGCAGGCAAATCACTGCAATGAAAGCAGCTCTGGTAATTCTGCTCATTGGAAGATGGTGGGTAAAAACATAACATTATACACTTCTTTCTAGGGTTCAGGATCACTAGCCCAAGAAGCTAATGGTATGAATGTATTGAAAATGAGCAAGGTGCTCATAGCCTCCTTGGCTTCCACTTAGAGGCCAGCAGTCAAAACAGCTCTGAAAATAAACGAAGTGAACTTGGATTGTGAGAAACTACACCCACGAGGTTCAATGGCTATATGAGCCAGATGATGTAGTAGGTCACGAAGAACCTATCTATTGTACAAAGGACTACCAGAGTTAAGAGAAGGCGGGGATAAGTCATGGAAGGCTTTCATGGAGAATGTGTGGGTGAAAACAAGGCTGTCCACAATGGGATTTGGGTGGACAGATTCTGCTATGGCAGAGTAATGGCAGAAAGAGTGAAATGAAAGAAAGAAAGTTGCAGAGAATATCATGAAGACTATGGAATGCTATGCTCTTTACAGAAAACAAAAAAGGAAATAAGTGAAATTGATTGAGGAAAATGTTATATCCAAATTTAGGTGAGTCTCTTGGAGGTGACAGAGTAGGATATTGAAAAGGGATTATGGAGCGCCTGCGTGGCCCAGTCAGTTAAGCATCTGACTTTGGCTCAGGTCACGATCTCAGTTTGTGAGTTTGAGCCCCACATCTGGATCTGTGCTGATAGCGGGGAGTTTGCTTTGGATTCTCTGTCTCTCTCTTTCTGTTCCTATCCAGCTCGTTCTCTCTCTCTCTCTTTCTCTTTCTCTCTCTCCCTCTCTCTCTCTCTTAAAAATAAATGAATAAACATCAAAAAAAAAAAAAAAAAAAAGAATTACCGGTAGGTGACTGGATATCTTCTACTGCATTTTAAAATGGAAAATCCTGGCCAAATATATATTTGAAATACTCCCCAGGAAAGTGATATTTTGAAGTTGTAAATACATTCCCCTTAAAGGAAAGATTACATATAAATAAAAGTACAGACCTAGGGTGCCTGGGTGGCTCAGTCGGTTGGGCGGCCGACTTCAGCTCAGGTCATGATCTCCCGATCCGTGAGTTCGAGCCCCGCTTCGGGCTCTGTGCTGACAGCTCAGAGCCTGGAGCCTGTTTCAGATTCTGTATCTCCCTCTCTCTGACCCTCCCCCATTCATTCTCTGTCTGTCTCTGTCTCAAAAATAAATAAACGTTAAAAAAAAATTAAAAAAAAAAAAGTACAGACCTCTTGAAACATGAGTAATAGCCACACCCAACGAAAGGGAAAATAGAGGATTCAGAGTGGTAGGATTCGAAATCCACATATTACAGGGCCAGAGAATCTTGGGAAAGAAAGTCCATAGAGACGGTGGGGTTGGGGGACATGTCATATGTAATGAAGTAATCAGGAAGAAGAAACACTATGGAAGACACTGTATGAAATGTTCTGATGTAATATTTTGAAATCCTTCCTTAGCTGATAAACTAAAAATACTACATTTTAAACACAAATGAATTTTAAGAGTATCAGTGCAAAGTTTGCAGCTTTGGCTATTATAAAAATTGAATACACGGTAAAAGAGGACTGACTGTGTCTGTTTGGAAGCCTGCAAGCTAAATTATTTATACATAATTAAAAGGAACAAATCAACTGAAGAAGTCACCATTCACACATCCCTAATAAATAACTGGTTATGTGGGAATATAGGAAAATATATTATAAATACAAATGATTTCCAACCAGTAGCAATTGACTGCAATCTTTTTTTTTAATGCATAATTACTGATATCAGAGGCAGTTTGTGTAAATTTTACTGAAACACACTGAGTTGGGAAGAATTATGAAATGTACAACACAGGATAAGTATCCTTGAGAGAATTGTTGGCACGTTTTTTCAAAGAATGAATCTTCTCACACCTTTTAAAAAAGGAACCGTCCTGTAAGCATTGAAATTCAGGCAATTATTTTGTTAGGGCCAAGCTGTTTTTTATTTTCTTTCTCTCACCAAAGTATATGCAATAAGAGATTAGGAAGGACTTTAAAACAAGTTCCCCTTCCAATCTATTCCAGGTATTTTTTTCTTCATCATTTTTTTTTTTCACTGATAAGTACACGAATTGCACTGAAAATACTAAATGTGATGACTACACGAGAAACGATATACTCCTATTCTCTTGGTGGGTGTGAAAACTACTGGACAGTAACCAAAAGGTCTCACAATTTTAAATATGCATACTTACGACTTAGTATTACACTGTTAAGAATTTGTGCAAAATGGTGAATGTGAATTGTCTATGCAAAGTGACTATTGCAGACAACTTAAGCATCTAGTAAAAGAACAGCCAAATACATTATGGAATATCTATGTTATGCAGTAGTTCTCAGTTATCTCAAAGAATAAGCCATTAGAAAAAAAAAAATAAAAGTATGAGCCCAGGACCCGCCTGCCAACCTCCGCTGAACTCCCGAGATCTCAAGATCTCGCGATGTGAGGCCTCTGGGAAGAGTGGTTTCTCCCAAGACCCAGCAGATCCGGCTTTCTCCAGGCAGAGTCGTCTCTCCTGCAGCACCTGCTACTCGCTGCTGTTTCAGCTGTCCTCTGAGCCACCCCGGTGCTTAGCAAATCCCAGCCCTACCGCTTCCTGCCCCAGGTAAAAGATACCAGCTGAAAAAGTATGTGCAGTATGATGTCATTTTCAGTAAATTATTTTTATACATGTGCATAGAAAGTTGGGGGAAAAAAGTCTTGGAAAGATACATATCTAAATGTTAGTGATAATTTCTTTAGGAGTTATTTAAGAAGGATGGTAGAGACAATGTTTGGGCACGTTTCAATCATTCCCAAATGTGTATTAATTTGATTATTTATATTTTTATATATAGAATTTCTATTTTGTATACAGAATTTATATATAAAATATATAAAGAGAAGATTTCTGTTTTTATTTTATCTTTTTTTCTCTATTTACAATTCTTTTTTGAGATAAATGTGTATATATTATTAAAGTGCTGTTGGGGAGGGAGAATTCTTTCTCTACCCTCAAGTTCTTCCAGCTGGAAGATATGAGACAGATTAACAAGAGAAAACAACCAAGTTTTATTTGCACACAAAGGCTCAGTAATGAAATTGAGACCTCCCCCCACCCCCAAAGAAATGACCTAGGCAGGCAGTTGCTATATATTTTAAACAGAGACGGTAGATTTATGATGAATTTTTAGGAGAAGGCAAATGTGTTTGGGGGCATTAATTAGTCAAGCATTCTAAGTGGAATTTGGGCTGAGGTAGTAGATTAGTAAAAAGGTATCAAGGTTTCTTTCTATAGCTTTCTCGACTCTAGTCCCTATTTCTGGTGAGAAGGATGTGTTCTGACTTCTCAGAATCGGGAGGGTATATTTTTCATATGGGAGATTTGTTTCCTGGTTTCAGGGAGACAGGGGAGGGTCTGGGGGGGGGGGGTCTTTGCACCACCTGTTTCCCAAATAGCTTCAATTCAAAATAACCGGTACGCCGCTGTGGTACGTTTAGGGGTGGCCTGCCCTGGGTCCTGCAGTACAGAAATCTTAAGTTTTGAGTTATAGGAGTTTTGACAAATGTATACACCCAGGTGAACCACACCTTTGTCAAGATAAGGAGCATTTCCCTCACCCTCCCTTACCCCTTATCAAACAGTTTTCACCTGGTTGAGGCAACCATTGTTCTCTTTGCACTAAAAGTTAGTATTGCCTGTTCTAGAAATTCCTGTAAAGAGAATCATACGGTAAGTATCAATATGTGTTCAATTTCTTGAACTCAGCATAGTGTCTGAGATTCTTCTAGTTGCATGTATCAGCAATACATTTTTGATTGCTAAGCGGTGCATGATCATATGAATACTGGTTTCCCCCATTATTCAAAAGTGGAGCATTTCTGTGAGACCTTCCCTAAGTGGAAATGGTGTAAGGTGAAGAAGCAATAACCATTATTCTTATTTTTTTAATGTTGATTTTTTGGGAGGGGAGGGGCAGAGAGAGAGAGAGAGGGAGACAGAGAATCTGAAGCGGGCCCTGGGCTGGCAGCAGACAGCCTGACACTAGGCTTGAACTCACAAACCATGAAATCATGACCTGAGCCAAAGTCAGATGCTTAACCAACCGAGCCGCCCAGGCGCCCCACAAGAACTATTATTTTTTATGGAAAAATTTTCCGGCATTGCCAGACCACAAACATAACCTCTCAGGTTTTTCTGATGCCTCAGGACCTGTGTGGATAATAGATGCACAAAATCAAGATAAAGCACTAATGCTCACACATTTCAAAGCTAAGGAGGCTTTACGCTCAGATGTCTAGTGTAGATCTTGCCACTTGCACTGCTGGGAGGGAGCACATGCTGCTTCTGCAGTGACTCCTTGAAAAACAAATGTTGAATGCTATTTTTGCTTTTCGCCTTTTTTCATAAAAGCAAACATCCTCTTTGGATTTCATCCAATTAGCAAAAGCAGGTACTAATGTAGGTCTCTTGTAAAAGAAGAGCGGCATAAGGCAAACTTTAAAAAAGCAGGAGAGACCTATATACCTGGATTTATATACCCTGCTGATAGACATTCAGGTTGTTTCCAATTTTTGACTACTGAATAAAGCTGCTGTTAATAGTCTTACATAAGCCATTTTTGGACATAGATTTTTATTTCTCCGAGGCAAATACTTCAGGCATATTTCTCTTCAGGAATTTTTTTCCCCCTTAGTAGAACTACTGGCTCATAAAGTAGCTGTATGTTTAATATTAGAAATAAATGATACACAGATCTCCAGAGTAGTTTTAAGATTTTACACTTCAAATGTCAGGGTTTTAGAGGGCTGCAGTTGTTCATATATTTACGAATATCTGATATTAACGATTTATTAGCGTTAGCCTTTCCAGTGGTCTTAATTTGCATTTTCTTTATGGTTAATGATGCTTTGTACTTTTTCATGTGCTTATAGGCCACCCTTAAGTCTTCCTTGTCCAGTGTGTGTTTGTTTTAGTTTTAGAAATTTAGTTATATTTTGGATACAAGTCTTTTGTTACATCTGTGTTTGCAAATACAGTAGCATATTGGATTGTGAGTAACTTGTGGGAATGTTGTGCAAGAAGAGCAGATATTTCTAATAAATGTAAACTTGATAAATGAGTGATGTCTTGCAATATGAGTAGCACGTGATGCCTAATGTCACATGATCACAACTGAGCCAGTGGTTCTTGAAATTCGCTTTGATACACAAATGCTTTGGATTACAAGCATGTTTCTGGAATGAATTATGCTCACAAACCAAGGTTTGCAAGGTTTTGTTATGATGTGATTTACCAATTTATGCTTCTTAGCAGTGTTTTTTGATATAAAAAAAAATGTTTGCTCTTCATGAAATCTATTTTCACTTTTTTCCTTTTAAATTTATTGTTTTTTGTAAACTAAGAAATACTTGTCTGTTTGCATGCCACAAAGGTATTTCCACTGTTTTCTTCTAAAAGCTTTATAGCTTTAGCTTTAATTTTAGGGCATGATTCATTTGAGTTAATTTTTCTGTGTGATGTGAGGTAAGCGTCAAACCTCTTTTCAAAACTATTGATATCCAGCATCATTTGTTGAGAATATTCTCCATTATTGAGTAGAGGAATTGACCCTGTATTTCTTAATATATTTTCTTATCTGTATGTCAATCTCATACTGTCTTTGGCTTTATATTAAACCTTAAAGTCTGGTATATTTATCTTCCGATTTATTATTTGTTTCCATTTTAAAATTGTTTTGGCTATGAGAGGATTTTTGAAATTCCATTTATATTTTAGGGATAGCTTGTGGGACGCCTGGGTGGTTCAGTCAGTTTAAGTGTCCAACTCTTCGTTTTGGCTCAGATCATGATCTTACGGTTTGTTAGAGCCCCTCATTGGGCTCTGAACTGACAATGTGGACCTTGCTTGGGATTCTCTCTTTGTCCCTCTCCTTCTGCCCCTCCCCTGCTCACTCTCTCTGTCTCTCTCAAGAATAAATAAATGAAAACTAAAAAAAAACTTAAAAGAGAAATAGCTTGTAAATTTCTATTTTTAATATATATGTGATTATGACTGGGATTACACTGAAACTACAGCTTTATTTGGCAACAGTTGTCAGTTTAACAGTCTTGAGTCTTCTAACTTATAAACTTGGGTCTCTGTCATTTTACCTAATCTACATTAATTTATCTAAGCAAAGCATCATTGTTTACAGTGCAATCATATTAGATAGCCTTGGTTAAAATTACTCTCAAAAATTTTAAAGTTTTTCTGTCTGTTATAAATATGTTTTTTTTCCTGAATTTCACTTTCCATTTACTATATATATATAGTATATATAGTATATATATATAGAATGGGCTTTTGTTTATTGGCTTTATAGTCACTATTCAAATACCTAGTGCTATATTCCAAGCACATAGCTAGCATCTATACCTCTTAGATTTGTGTTGTTTATAGCACTAGGGATTTCACATATATACTGCTATAACTTGTGATGCATTTTTTCTTGTGGTTTTGATTAAAAAGTTGAGATGCTGTTCTATTCCAGGCTTCCCAGTTTTAATAATTGTGGTTAAGAACCTAGCAGTTCTTCTAGGTTGGGCTACCTGTGTATATAGATGCATTTATATCTATGTGGGTATATATGCATTTATATGTGTAACATATATGTACATATATTCATATATACATATTCATATATACATTCGTATAATATAGTTGTTATATATACAGTTTAGTACATATGGCTATATATCCTTATACATATAGATACATACACATAAATCATAACTACCAATTAATTGATAACCGTGCTTATGGCTTTTGTGTTTCCCTAGGAAAACTGCTTAACTTCTCTGTATTTCACTTATACACAAATAAAATAACTCTGATCTGTACTGAGAAGGTTACTGAGATTAACAAAGATAATTAAATTTGTTAGGGAGAATTTGAGCTAAATTTTTATGTTTCTATACCAGTTGATATTTAAATAAAATTCCTTGCTATTCCCCAAAGTGTGGCATTATTTTGCTATTTATTTTTTTCTAAAATACTACAGTGGAAAGTATATTGAAAATCATGTGCCTGACCTTTATTAAGAATTATTTTTAAAGCCAGGAAGATTAGAATTGCATATCGTTTTGGCCTGGAATGCAGCTTTAGTGTTTTATATTGTTATTATTTTATGTAAATACCTTTGATGGTAGGGAGTCTTAGAAGATTTTGATATGATTAGCTCCAAGATTGTTTTCATAATGAAACAGAAATGTGAAGTCAAGGGCTAAAATCCTGGTATAAGGTTTTTCTGCTTTTGTTTTCTTTTTTTAAATTTTATTAAGAGGATTTTTGCTTTTCCAAATACTCTTGATGCCTAAGTCTGTCAGTTCACCTTCATAATATTCTAAGACCACATAATTATAAATGGGAAAAGTTCTTATCTGAACAGCTTTCTGATCATCAGCTTGTTTACTGTATGGGTAGCCATTCTGAATAATGTAATGAATACTATATTTCCTACTCCACTCCTCTTTCATTCATGCTGTGATGATCCCCAAAGAAAGTAAAAATGCACTGATATAATTACAGGTTCAGGGTGATATCTATAGGAGTTTAATGCAGTTTCTTATGTTTCTAAGGATATAAGCCTCTCAGTTAATCACAGTTTGAATTATCCAACTGGTTATTTTAATTTCTCCCTATGCATTGAAGGTTCTTTTCCTCCTTTATTAGTTTTGGAAATAGAAAATATGCTACCTGAAAATATTACCTCTTGACTCTAAAAGTATATCCCATTCTTTCCCTGGTATAAAATTCTGGTATACTTTTGTGAAAAATGAGGTAGCTCTTTTTAATAGTTGGCTCAGTAATCAAGACCGAAACATACACCTAGATATTTGTGAACTTTATAAGTCATGACTCAATTTTTAAAAAATTAATGCCATTGTTAATATTAAACACTTTGGAACCAAAATAATGTTATCCCTGTGTCATTTCTTGCACATTGAACCTAGTATGGTAATGAATAGGTAGTAAATACAGACCGGAAAATGACAATGATGTAATGTCACTTTAAGTCCACCTTTTAATATGGTTGGCCTTTCTGGGTCTTTCTGTTTTGGTTTATGTACTTTTGCTCTGTATCTCATCTGGAATGTTGGGGTGCCTGAGTGCCTCAGTTAGTTAAGTATCCAGCATCGGTTCTGGTCATGACCTTGCGGTTCATGAGTTCAAGCCCCACACATCAGGCTCTCTGCTGTCAGTGCAGAGCCTGCTTCAGATCCTTGGTCTGTCTGTCTGTCTGTCTGTCTCTCTCTCTCTCTCAAAAATAAACATTTAAAAATTGTTAAAAAAAAATAAAGCTTCATTGGGATGTTTGTAACTAAGTTTGAATTTATTTAGTGTTTCATAGACCAAGTCAGCTTGCCCTGGAAGTTGTTACTACCCTCCCTCCATAACATATTATGTTTTTATTTTTGCTTTGAACAGTCAACTATTTTTTAAAGATTAAAATTTAGAAAATAGGTCTTTTTCATTCACAGAAATACTAGCCATTTATATGGCTATTCATTTTTGTGAGCAGATCTAAATTTCCATCTGGTATCATGTCATTTCTGCCTGAAGAACTAACTTTAACATGTCTTGGAGTACAGGTCTGGTGGCAATAAATTCTCTCAGCTACTGATTTGCAGAGTTTTTATTTTGCTTTTGTCTTAAAAGGTAGGTGTGCTGGGTATAGTAGTTTATGGTGGCCAGTGTTTTGTTTGGGTTTGGATTTTACAATACTTAAACACATTGCTATAGTTTTTTTCTTTTGAATCTTGCAAAGTTTCTGATAAGTGGGCTATAATTTTAATTTTTGTTTCTCTGTACATAAATTGTCTTTTTTCTCTGGCTGTTTTAATGATGTTTCTTCCATATCATTTGGTTTTGTCAATTTGGTTACAGGTTGCCTTGTCTTTATTTGGGGTGTGTACTTGAGCTGCTTTGTTCTGTGGATTTGTAGTTACTCTAACATTTAGAAAAGTTTTGGCTGTTGTTTCTCCACGTGTTTTTTGTTCTGTCTCTTTTCTTTCTGGCCTCCTAAATATTAGATTTTTTTATATCGTTTCACAGATCACTGCTGTTCTGTTTACTTATTTCAGCCTTTTATTTACTCTGTGGTTTTTATTTTAGATGGTTTATAGTAATATATTTTCAACTCCACTGATCTTTTCTTCTGCAGTAAATCTAATTTGTTGTTATGCCATCTACTACCCTTTTCATTTTACATACTGTATTTTTCTTCATAGAATCTAATTTTTGTCATATATCATTTTCATGTTTTTCTCTTTCTTGAATACATGCAGTATATTTATAATAGCTATTTAAGGTCATTTCTGTCACATGGGGTCTGTTTCTATTGATTGAATTGTATTCTGTTTTTCTTCCTTCTTGATAGTTTTTTACTGGATTGAAGACATTGTGAATTTTACATGTGTTTTCTGGCTTCTGTGGGATGCTTTTTACCTAGGGTTGAATTTGTCTGGCATACAGGTTAATTACTTAGACTCAGTTTGCTCCTTTCAAGACTAGTGTTAAGCTTTTTAAAAGAGAGATCAGAGTATCCTTTCGTCTAGGACTAATTTAATTTCACTCCTAAGGTGATATCCTTTTAGGGACTCTTCCCAGTGCTCTGTATACTACAACTCTTTTCTCTTTGGGTAGTGAGAGCTTAAACTATTGCTAGTGCACTTGAATTACTGTTTATTTGTTTTGTTTTGGGACTACTACTTTTCAGGTTCTTTATCTAGCCTCAGACAGTTCTTTCCGTATAGGCACTGATTATTATTTAGCCAAAGGTTGGAGGGAACTCTACTGCAGATCTGCAGAACTCTCTCGTTTTTCTGTACCTCTCCCCTGTCTGATACTCTGCCTCCCAACTGCTAGTTTCCTTGGTTTCCCTGACTTTCAGCTTCCTCACCTCAGCAAAACTGTTAGTCTCAGTTGGGATCTCCCTCTCTTCACTGTGGCGACACAATTGCTTCAACACAATAAGCAGGTCAAGTTGAGCTTACCTCCTTTGTTTCCCTTCCTGTTATCTAATGTCTGAAAACATTATATATATATATATATATATATATATATATATATATATATATATATATATGTGTGTGTGTGTGTGTATATATAGTGTCTGTCCACTCTGCCATTTCTGGAGCAGATATTCTCCAACAACATTTAAAAATATGTAATCAGAGTCCAAACAGGGCTCTTATTTAAATTACTTCTGTGCTATTTTCATTCAGTTCCATAAACCTGGAAATATGCTGGGCTGCTGTGTAACTTTTTCACCTGAGGGTTTCCAGAGGTTTTAGTAAGTCTTACGTAGTTTTACTTACAGACAAAACTTATCTTACTTTGAGATTGTGCTGCCTCAAACTTGCACACTCTTGAATCATTCTGATAGTTAGCACTTAACTGGACTTTTTTGAGGGGTACTTAAGTACAATAATTTTAAAACAATGGAGCAAAAGAATGCCAAGTACTTTTTAAACTTTTTTGTCTCTTTAAATTTCCCTCTGAAAACTAAAGAGCCGGAGCACAGGGACTCTGCAATCTATACCATTTATGACAGTTCTGCTGGTTTCCCTACATTTCTGCAGGTTTTGCTATAATCACTTCATGCTAGATGCCCACAAGCAAGCCCACCATGAGCTAAATGCCTTACCTTTGTATTTGGAAAGAGCCTGTCTCTGTGAAGGTGTCCAAAAGTGCAGAAAATGCCTTAGTGCCAAGAAAAAGATGTCCCCTTCCTCCCAGCTAACGCTGTCTCTGCTCCAGAGAATACAGCTAAGCAACTGTGACCAGGTGTCTCTGCTAGATCCTTTGTGTAACTGTGTATAGAAGCCTTGCCCTCACCTGTCAGCTTGGTAGATTCAGAAAATTTGTTGAGGGAGATTTCTTAAAAACATTCTCTTTAAAAACATTCTAACATTGGGGCGCCTGGGTGGCGCAGTCGGTTAAGCGTCCGACTTCAGCCAGGTCACGATCTCGCGGTCCGGGAGTTCGAGCCCCGCGTCAGGCTCTGGGCTGATGGCTCGGAGCCTGGAGCCAGTTTCCGATTCTGTGTCTCCCTCTCTCTCTGCCCCTCCCCCGTTCATGCTCTGTCTCTCTCTGTCCCAAAAATAAATAAACGTTGAAAAAAAAATTAAAAAAAAAAAACATTCTAACATTAAAAAAATTATAAAACACTAAAAATAAATTCTAAAACCTCATAATCCTATGTTTTAGTACTCCATGATTGCCCAATGCCAATGCTAGTTGTCTGGTTCCTTGGAGGAGATAGGTTCAGAATTGTTTCCCCACAGCGAACAGAAAACTGTATCTAGGCCTGAGTCTGCAGTGATCGTTTTTGAAATCTTTGGTGCCTCAGGAAACAAGATGTGAACCGTTGGTCCCAGAGAGCCTCAAAAACAATGAGTAGCACCAAAGTATGCATAATGCTCTGTGGTTAAAAAAATTGTGATGGAAAGATCATATAGTGGTTAAGGACAGAGGCCTTTCTAAAAACTGTAATTAATATCCTGGCTTTTCTGTAGTTTTTATAAATCTCTAAGTCTTATTTATGGTGCTTTGCAAGTCAGATTGTTAGAAGACTTACATAAAGTAATTGGTTCATATTGTGCTTAGTACAGTACCAGTCACTAGTAGTTCAATGAGTAGAGGCCTTGTGAATAGAAATCATTGTTGTCATTGTCATTGTCATTATCATAATCATTGTCAAATGCTGAATAGGTTAAGTCACTATTTATTAAATGCTCACTATGTCTACCATTGCAAGAAGACAATAGATTAAGTTGATTGAGTTAGGATCCAAATCATAAAATATGAAGTTTAATGTCTATACATATATAAGCATGCACATATGGTTTAGTAATTTTTTTTTGAAATGGTAAAAGAAAATCATAGTAAGCTATTAAAGATAACTTGTTTGAAAATTTCAGTAAGGGATATCATAGATCAGTGGTAATTCTTTAGCTAAAATTTGTTTTGAGGATTTTATCTATGAGTATCATCTCCCTAAATAAAGATACTTTATTTAAAAGTCCATAAAAACAGGTTTTGAACCTCTGCAAAGAGGGGCGGCTGGGTGGCTCAGTCGGTTGAGCGTCCGACTTCGGCTCAGGTCACGATCTTGCGGTCTGTGAGTTCAAGCCCCGCGTCGGGCTCTGGGCTGATGGCTCAGAGCCTGGAGCCTGCTTCAGATTCTGTGTCTCCCTCTCTCTCTGCCCCTCCCCCGTTCATGCTTTGTCTCTCTCTGTCTCAAAAATAAATAAACGTTAAAAAAATTTTAAAAAAAAAATAGAAACTCTGCAAAGAGAGGAACATTCCCTGTCGCTCCTTCTTCCTGAACGATAAGTGGGGAGTACAACACCCATGAAGGTGGCAAATCTGTTGAGAAGAACAACCAGGCCACGTGACTTGAATTCCTCTCCCTGTGCCCAGAAAAACAAGTGAACAAGTGTGATTGATAAGACTAATTTTGTCATCGTCTGTGTTTGTTGTGTTTGAATCACAGCTACTTCTAGGTATGGAGGAATACGTTCTTTTGCTCAAATTGTCTTTCCCAGTTCTCTACCGACAACTTCTCCTGGGGCTCCTATTCTAATAGTTATCACCTATTACTTTAGTTCATACTTCTCTTGCTTTTCTCCCTTCATGATGCATAGCCTGTGGAAGAGTGAAACTTGAGATGAGCCAAACTTTATTCCTTTCTGACAAAATTGTTAACATTGTGCTACTCATTATAAAAATATAATTAGACACCAAGATTAATTATACTCTTACTTCTGCCTTCTAATTGATGCTAGATCTTAATCAAGGCCTTATATGGTATCAAAAATATAATGTATTGTTTGTGTACCTGAAGATCTTTAAGCACCATTCCTATTTTTTGTCCTGCAAAGGTGATCAGGAGAATCTTCTATAGGTTAATTTTCTAAATGAGTCCCCTATGTGAGGGGATATCCTTGTTGGGTTAGAAAAAGAAGTCACCTGAATATCCATTTACTTCCTTTAGTGACTTTCTTCCTTTTCTTTGTCCCTCAGAGCCCAGAACCCATTTCCCCCTTTTTTATTACTCTCAAATACCATCCTTTTGGGCCTCCTATCCTATCCTTCCTCCTTAATGGAGTGCTGTTACTGTTCAAAGCTGCTGATCATGAGACAAGATGAGAGGATCTTCTTAGATGACCTGCCTCCCAAACTGTACCTGCATTATAATGCAGTGAGAATACTTAAATATTCTCTTCAGACTTATTCACTAAGTCCAAATATCTCCCCATTCTGACTTTTCCTGAAGCAAAACTACATGATGCATATTGTGGTGGAGTTTTATAACTTGTGTCTTTACTTTGGTCTTGAAATTAGTCTAGACCTTCAAGTTGTTAACTAACTTTTAACACATATAAATTGCAGTAAACTAACAGAAAACAACTTGCACTTGTTCAGAATTTTGATGACTAGCAGGTCACTGCTAAATGCACACTTAAGGCAAGACTTACATAGGAAGTCTTGCAGAGGAATATATTGATTTTTATATTAACAATTTTGTGTTTCACAAAATTTTTAAGAAAATGAGAAATATCAAAGAAGAAATTGACAAGAAATTCACAGGACCTGAGTAAAGATGATTTGAGAGAGCATCTTACTGTGCTCTTGGACACCTTAATTCAAGTATTACTGGCCCTATTACATACTTTTATCACTATATGAATTTAACTTATTTATTTTCTTGTATATTTTCTGCTTTTGACTATAAAATATAAACTTTGTGAAAATAGTACTTCACCTATTTTGTTTACTCATCATCTAGCATGTAAACTAGGTAATCAATTTAAAAAGAAGTGTTGACTACTTTTCAAAGATATATGCACCCTTATGTTTATGGCAGCATTATTTATAGTAGCCAAGATATGGAAACAATCTAAGTGTCCACTAGTAGGCAAATTGGTAAGGAAGATGTGCTATATATCTACACTGGAATATTGTACAGCCATAAAAACGAATGAGATCTTGCCCTTTGCAGCATGGATGGACCTAGAGGGTACTATGCTAAGTAAAATAAGTCAGGCTGAGAAAGACAAATACCATATGATTACACTCATAGGCGTAACCTAAAAAACAAAGCAAAAACAAACAAACAACAACTAAAAGCAGAATCAGACCCATAAATACAGAGAACAAACTGATGGTTGTCAGAAGGAAGTGTGGATATGGTCAAGATAGATGAAGGGATGTGGGAGATACAGGTTTCCATTTGTAGAATGAAGACATCATAGGAATAAAAGGCATAGCATAGAGAATATATTCAGTGGTATTATAATAGTGATGCATGATGACAGATGGTAGCTATACTTGTGAGCACAGCATAACACACAGAGAAGTTGAATCACTATGTTGTACACCTGAAAGTAATACAACATTGCGTGTCAAATATACTCAAAGTAAAACATATATATTATGAGCATTAAATGAAGAAAACATAAGTGTTGAAAATTGAATCTATAATAAGAGTTCTTATAATCCAATGAATAAGAACAATGCAGGAAAATAAAATCATGAAGCAGAAACTTCAATATAAATAAATACAACTAGCTAATAAGTAACTTACCTTTTTTAAATAACTAGTCACAAATACACGTTAAAAATTATAAGGCATAACACTGGCTTCCATTATTTAGTAAATAATTTAGAAGGCAAAAATTATCAAAATAATCTTTATAATTAAAATTATCAAAATAATGTAAATAGTTTTTGTCCTTTTACCCAGAACTCTATTTCTAATGAAGAAGAAATGTAAAAAGAAAAAAAGAGTATGTACAAAAATAATATGCAATATTCTTTGATAACAAGAGTTAGAAAAACGACCTAAACGTCTAGCTATAGGACATTTGTTAAATAAGTTATGCTATCTCCATAATAACAATACTATGCAAACTATTAAAAATAATGTCCTCAGAGAATATGGAAAATTTTTGAAAAATTCACAGAATGTTGATTTATAAATGCAGAATATAAAATTGTCTATATAGTATTACCTTAATTTGTATTATGTGTTTGTAAGGATTTGCAAATATGCACACATACATGTAAAAAAAATCATTGAGGAAACAACTGTCTTTGAATGATGTAAATTTTATTTCCCTTATACTTTTTGGTATTTTCTATGTGTTCTCCACTGAGAGATGCACAACTTTAATAATTTAAAAAGTCAATAGGGGCACCTGGGTGGCTCAGTTGGTTAAGCGTCCAACTTTGGCTCAGGTCATGGTCTCACGGTTCGTGGGTTCAAGCCCCGCGTTGGGCTCTGTGCTGACAACTCAGAGCCTAGAGCCTGTTTTGGATTCTGTGTCCCTCTCTTGCTCTGCCCCTGCCCTGCCCTGCCCATGCTTTCTCTCTCTCTCTCTCCCCCTCTCAAGAATAAATAAACATTAACAAATTAAATAAAAAAGTCAATAATATTGTTAAAATTCAGAATCAACAACTGGTGATATGGGGAAATTGAAGTATTAATACTAGGAATATTAGTTTGAATAAAGAACCACCTGCATTTTATTCTAAATGTGTGTATGTGTGTGTTTGGGTGTGTGTTTGTACTAAAGAATGGCCTAAGACCATTTTTGGAAGGAGGAGGAGACTTCAAATCATGAGAGCAAATGCTCTAAATATTTTCAACATTCTCACCGTACCTTGTTAAAGGTCTAGTGTTATTAGATTTGTGAAAACAACTATGATGCCCTTGGGGGAAAAAAACCAGAATTTTGAAAGGAATTATGTATCTATGTGATTGCAGTCTTCTGTATCATACCATATTATTGGCTAGCGTTCACAGAGTTAAACACACACAAACAAGCAAACATACCAGAAACTAATCCATCAATATGCAAGAAATCAAGGACACCATCTTGTTACCAGGAGGGGAAAAAATGACACACAGAAAATTCCCTGTGTAAAATCACGCATGTTATAAATTCTCCACAAATGATGAAGGTTACTTTTCACAAACTGAAGCTAGAGTCATAGTATCCACAAGACTCAGGTTAAATATAAGCACAAAACGGTATACTTGTTGTAAATAGAGCAATCAAGCAGGTAGCAGTGCAAATTATGCATAAGAACTACTTCAATCAAGTGAGGCAGAAGGTGAAAAAAATCACCAACCCTGATCATCTTTAGACCCTAGGAGACAGCAAGTTAAAAGAAGATAGAAACAAACGTGGCAGGATCATTTTGACAAATCAATTATTAATGAATGAAGCAAATAACCTTATGTAAATATTTATCAAATGGATAGCTTTCCTAGGGGTTAGGTCATCATCTTTAGTGTTAGTATTACCACAGTCTGTACTCCCCGCGCAGGCAGAAGGGTAGCCATGTGAATTCTTTACGTAAATATCAATGTGGTGGTGGTAGAATTGCCATATTTAACTACTAGTAACATGTAATCTGGAATCCCTAGGTGGGAGGCGAAGAGAAGGGGAAAAAAGAGGGTTGGAGAATTGCAGCACAAGATGGTTATAGACATGGCTGCTTTTATAAAGACCCCGATCCTTTGCACATAGACCTGTAAATGGAAGTTGCCCTCTGCAACAACAGACTTCTGACCACCACTCTTACTGTTATGATGACTGCCTTTCCAAGGTTGAGCTGTACAGTTTTTCCTGTTCCTCAAATTCACTTACATCTGTCACTGAGAACTAAAAAACTTCGGGGGCAGAAGTTTTGGTCTGGAAAGAGAGGGTATCTATGTTCAGGAACACTCGTAGCTAGTAAGTCCTGCCTCCAGCAAAGATCCTAAGGGCGGCACGATCATGCTGATACCAAGCTCTCAATTTGGGCATGAGATGCAGAGGTAGTGGGAGAAGAGTGTTGGGAGCAGAAGACACCTGATCCCATCACTTATGTAATTGGGATTTTCTGCCAAGTGGGTCACAAATTTTTTCTTTCTGTACCTTCTGTACATTCTCAGATGTATTTTAATTCTAGGTTTTACCCAGCCCCTTTTCTTCCAAAACATAACCTTCAATAAATAGTCCTCTAATTGCTAACTATATGTTTGAGAATCTCCCTTCAGTAAGTAAGTGTTCCAGTTGCCTTCAAATCTCATGCTCTCCGTACTAATTTGGTGAGAACAGCATTGTTTTCTCCTCTACCATGCAAAATTAAAGTAGCCATATTTCTAATTAGCTATTGAAGATGAGAAAAGTACCAAATTAGTGAGAAAATTAAAGTTTATGAAGCCTAATCAAGCATTTTTTAATTAGGGAATTCAAATCTACATAAAGTACAGTAAGAAAAAAATAGGCAAAACAACATAATAGCAAGAATCATTCACCAATACTTACTATTAGGTTCCAGGAATGTTCTGGATGCTGGGAGAAAATGTTTTATATGTTTTTATAAAACACAGCCCTTGTCCTAACAGACCTTGCAGTCAAGCGGGGAGACGGACTTGTAAAATCCAATTATGGTGAAAGCTAGTAAAGGAATGGGAAGGAGATGAGAAACTGAATTCCAGTGAGGGTGGGGGGGGGGGCCTTAAAAAGGAGCTGTCAGCAAAACAGGGAAACATTCCAGGCAAGGAGAATAATGTTAAAAATATTTATAGTGGAATTGAAACCATTATTTAGTTCTTAAATATCATCTCTCTATTTTGATCTTTTTCTTACTAAATGCTAAGGTTATTACTTATTTACATTCTGACATAAAGTGATATTTAGATAGCTTCCAAAAATGACAATAGAGTCCCTATTAGAATGTCATTAAATTTTATTACCAGGAAATGGAGGTTAAGGAAGAGAGCAGAGGATTGGGGACATCATGATGAAGAAGTATAATTTATACAATATTTTCCAGGCAAATTCATCTGTGATTAAGATTCAGCTGCCCAGTAGCTTCAGCTTTTTGGCCTCAGGACTTTTCACTTTCTGCCCTTCCAAGCTCAGCTAAGACCCAGGTGCTTCAAAGTTTAATTTGATTTTCTGCGAGGTAGGTTTCTCATCTCAAGAACCTTCTTCTACTGAACCAAGTCCACATCCACACATTTTTTAGTTGACTCTGACTAGATTGGGGACCAAGTGATGAAGACAAAGTTTATATTCCCATACCTTTTCCTTTCTCAAGATGACAACTCCTAGCCCCCTCAGATGATCTGTGCCCTTCAGGTTTAAGGCATATGTTTCCTATCCATAGGGTTTTCTAAAATAATCTTTCCCTTCCATAATGGGATAGAGATTTTATTCCCAGCTGACAGCCTCTTCTGCACATAGAACACGCAAGACCAGGTGGTCTGGACGTAGGAAATCTTCCAGTGCTCTGCTAATTTATACCATGTGTCTGAGTCACCCATATGAGACTGTTCTTAGCTCTAGCTATTCTTTTGTCTGTCATTCAGGAAGACCTTTGGGTGTCACTAAACTCAGTTTTGTAGCTCTGCTCTCCAAGAGGACAGGTGAAAGGAAGAAAGACACAGGGTGGGGGTGGGGGATACTTTTCAAGTGGTAAAGAGCGGGTGATAGATGCCTTTCTTCTTGATCACACAATTACTAATCCTATAATGTTCGGATATAATACAAAAAGGTAAAATACTGACTGTGTTTGTGATGTTCATGCTTGTTTGTATTTGCAGAGTATAAATTATACAGAACATAAGAATAACAAGCAAATTCTAAAAAGCACTTGGATCATAACGTATTCCTTGATTCATAAAATAATGTCTTTGGTACCTCCTGATATGAAACCATGCTATGTTAAAAGTCATAGGGACTGTATCAACAGTGTTTCTTTTCTGTTTTAATGATAAAATTGGAGAAGGCCAGGATGATGATTTATTAGCAATGGTGAACTAAATATGATAAAATGATTGAACCTATGGTACATTTACAAAACTGTAAACAGTTTATGATAATTTCCGTTAGTAGTTCATTCAAGGTATGTTCATGAATATGTAGTTTCTTATTGTTGATTAAACCCTAAAGGCCAAATAAATACCAAGCATGGGATAACTAGAGAGAAAATGTTCCAGTGCTTCAGTTTGATAAATTTTGAATTAATTTATTTTGGTCTTCACTAAAATTTGGCAAGTTTGTATTTTAAAGGCATACTGTTTTATCAGAGATTTATTTTCTAAAAAGCAAAGGATAGATTCAGTAGAAGCCATCTAGATTACCAAAACCAAAAGACTATCTTTAAGTATAAAAGACAAAAGATACATTTTCAATGAATAAAGATTTAATTTTCACTTTTTGCTGACTTAGCATGATTGATGGCAGATGGTTGACTGATAAAATCTGAAATCCTGAGTAGCTATTCAATTAAAAAAAATGTTTTTATTTATTCTGAGACAGAGACAGAGCATGAGCAGCAGAGGGACAGACGGAGAGGGAGACACAGAATCCAAAGCAGGCTCCAGGTTCTGAGCTGTCAGCAAAGAGCCCGATGCAGGGCTCGAACTCACAAACTGTGGGATCATGACCTGAGCTGAAGTCAGATGCTTAACCGACTGAGCCACCCAGATGCCCCTTTACTCATTTTTTTTAAAACAGATACATAGTACTCCCCCGCACAAATGTACCAAAGTGTTTAGCCCATCCTTTACCCATGTTTCCTATATTTGTTATTTATTTTTAGCTATTACAAACAGATCTAACCTGAACCTTTTTATGCATACCTATTGCTTGTGTGTATAAAAATTTTTAGGGTGGTTTGTTAGAAGTATTACTATATCTAAAGACATCTAGTAAAATGTCTTTTTTTTTTGCTATATGTAAAAAAGGTTCACATTTTTACAAATTTTACCAAATCAATAATAAACATTTCAACCCGTTTTAGCCAGTAGTATCCCTGCACCTGTCTCTTTACTGAGGTGATATTAAGGAAAGCAGTTGAGTGGGGATGGGAAGCATAAACAGGAAAAGGGAAGAAAAAAAGAGTGAACAATAAAAACAGGACAGAAGAAAATTGAAGCAGTGGGGAAAATTAGGGTAGGCAATGTGTACCATACCATGAGTTGAGATCCCAAATCCATAACTCATGCCTACATCCTTTTTGTGAGTTTCAGACACACTATCTGCATGTTTAGTGTATGCAATTTATGTGACTTTCTCCTTCACAGCACAAGTGGAATATGCAAAACAAATGAAAATCACCACTTTCCACTTCCAGCTGTTTATTTCATCCTAACAAATGGCGTCACCATCCTCCTCAAACATCAGGACAGAAACCTAGATTTCCTTCTTGACTTTTCCTTCCCCAGCCCTCCTCATATGGCAGTCCTTCACTCTATTCTGTCATTCCTCTACTTATCATTTACAGCATTTGTTCAGCATTCTCCATCCTGGCTATCACTGTCTCAGATTAAGAGAATTACATTTTTCACTTCAATCTCAGCTATAGTTTCTTTGTTTTTTTATATGCTTGTAGCTTCTTTTTCTAGTTTTCCCTCTGCTGGTTTGGCAGTTTTATCCTTAATATTACCCTTTTCACAGTTAAACTTGATATCATGTATACTTAACAAATTCTAAAATTTATTATCCATTAATCCCACCCTCTAAAAGGTGCAAGGGCCTTAGAAAACTGAATCATGTTGAATCCCTTCCTGACATATGTAATATGTTATTATTATTTTAATGCTTATTTGAGAGAAAGAGAACACACACATGGGAGGGGCAGAAATGGAGGGAAAAAGAGAATCCCAAGCAGCCTGCACACTCGGGGCAGAGCCCAATGCAGGGCTCAATGCAGGGCTGGATCTCACAACTGTCAGATCATGACCTGAGCTGAAATCAAGAGTCAGATGCTTAACCTACTGAGCCACCCAGGCGCTCCATTGACATTATTATTATTTTATATGGATGATATTTGTTTTATGTAAACTGTATAAATTATATATTTACTATGTTTATTATTTATGTACTGTCTCCCCTCACTAGAGGGTAAACTCCAAAAGTGCAGTTCTCCCTTCTTTCTTCCCAGAACTGTGCATGGTACATAGTTGATAGTGCATATATATTTTGAGGAAACACATGCATTTATTTGTATATTTACCTGTTCTTTGTCTTTTTTTCTGCATTCAGCTAACCTTTTTGGAATAATATTTTTCATAGTACATGCCTGTGACTTTGCCATAGTGGGATTTGTTGATGGTAAAATCCTCTATGGAAAAATAAATAAACCTAGTTTTACTGTGTTTATGGAAGTTAGAAGTCTAATTTGAAAATCTTTTTTTTTTATTTTCCCACCTTACCACTTAGAAAATATTTTCCCATAGTCCTCTGTCTTTCATTGATAGTATTAAGACATCTGTTGCTGATCTAAGTATCCTTCTTGGTGGAAGAATCTGTCTGCTTTTCCTTAAATATGTCTAGCTGTGGATTGATCTCTCTTTTCCACACTCCTTCTCCATCTCCTTCTCTATCTCATGAAATTTCTTCTTATCTGTTGCTCTTTCAGTGTATGAGGATTCATATATGTATTATTTCTAGAAAATTTTCAGACATTATCTCTGAAATATTATCTCTGCTGCACTCTTTATGTTTTCCTTCTGAGACTCCAGTTGGACATATTCTACCACTTTCCATTCTGTCTTCCTTGTCTCTTCCTGAGTTCCCATTTCCTCGTTTCTCTTTTTTGTAACCTAATTAGATGATTTAGATTTATCTTCTTACTTTTTTCCCAATAGCTGTGTGTAATGTACTGTTTTACTCATTTTCCACTTTTTTCAAAATGCATTTTTCTTAATGTGTACTTGATCATTTTTAAAAAATCTGTTGCTTGTTCATTTTTGTTCCTATCCTTTATTCCTTAAGTACTTCATCAGTAAATATTTTATCTTCTAAATATTCTATCTGTCTGTCTTATAATATCTTATGTCCTTTAGCAGATCTAAATTTGTTTTCATTTTCTGCTGATTCTCATTCATATGGCTTCACTAATTGTGTTTGACCAAGGATTATATTTGATTTTAAACTGTGGAAATCATGAAGGCCCAACTGGGAATAGTTTATTCTAGAGAGATTATTCCACCTGGATGCAAGTGACTCATATGGCCCAGGGCCCATTTCAGTTCCAGGTCCCAGGCTTAAAGCTAAAGCCTGAGGTTCAGATTCTTCATCTCGTTAATGGCTCAAAATTAGTCTCTAGAGCTCTGATATTGTCACCTGCTCTCAGCACATCCTTTCCTTTTCTTGTTTGCTTACAGCTCTCAGATCTCTGAATCACTTTCTTTTTTCTTGATTACATTTACTTTTGTATTTATCATGGGTGACACTCTTCCCTTCTATGAACTCAGAAGCTCATTAAAAGTCCCTAAAGGGAAGGCTGAGCCTCTGATATAGTTTCTTAACAGCTTTCTGTCCTCAGTTAAGTCTCTTTCCATTTTTCATATCACAGCTAGATCTGTTTATTTACTAGAAATCCCGCTCTCTTCAGTGTAGCCCATATGCCATTGCTTTCCAGATAAAATGAAAAAGTAAAAATTCTTAACTTGTTTACCAGGTCCTCAGTAATTGGTTCCCAAGAATATTTCCAACCTCATGTTTTGCTACTCATTCCTCCTCGCTCTCTACTCCAACATACACAGATTACTTCAAGTTTTTAAATGTGTCATGTTGATTCCCACTTGTAGGCACATATTGTTCTCCCTTCTGTTGGTTTGCAACCCTCTTGGGAGCTTTGGGAGCTTCCTTGGTGCCATCTGAAATTGTCATCCCCCCTCCCCTGCACACAGAGAGCAGGGAGAGATCAAAGAAAGAGGCAGGTCACTCCAGGTTGACAGGTGGTAGTTTTGTTTTTTTTTTTAATGTATTAGCCTTTTAATTTTTCTAAATGTTTATTTTTGAGAGAGAGAGAGAGAAAGAGAGAGAGAGAGAGAGAGAGAGAGAATGAATGAATCCCAAGCAGTCTCTGTGCCATCAGCACAGAGCCCGATGCAGGGCTAGATCTCATAAACCATGAGATCATGACCTGAGCTGAAATCAAGAGTCAGATGCTTAACCAACTGAGACAGCCAGGCACCCTAGTAGCTGGTAGTTTTAATAAAAACAGGGAACTTACACATAAGGATTGTCTTGGGTGGCAGCAAGACAAATGGATTCCCACACACTCCCACCAAATCCTAAAAGGTTATAAAGAGCTCTTAACTGGGTTCAGTCATGTGTACCATGCAGGTGTTCTCAACACCGCATCATCTCAAGGCTCTGTTATTGGAACAGCCTCTGGGAGTGCAAAAGGGAAGTAGAACCCACATTTCAGGGATAAATAAGGGATGAAGAGCCTCCAGTGACCCTGGTCCAGTTCATGGATCAACTGGTGGTCGCATCTTTTTGATGACCTTTCCCAGTGTTCCACGTCTTGTGACCAAGTCTTACAATCTCATACATCCCCCTCTTCCACAGTGGGCTCTCAGCAGTCAGTGAGACATTTCATTAGCATGGAGGTAGTTCCTTTGGTCCTCATCTGGCCACATTACAGGCAGATGCCACAGCCACAATAAGGCACATGTAAGAGAAACGCAGATTAAGTTCATAATTCCCTAAATTAGTGATCACAACTTTTTCCCACCAAGATCCCCAGGATTCATACCATTGATTTTTTAAATCCCTTAGGCTGGGGATCATAACACTTAGGGCATTTCACTTGTGGCCTCATGTGATTTTATAAAGATGATACATAAGCAGACTCATCAGGTATGAGCACAAAATATTCTATTTTGATCATAGCACAGGTGCATTCTTGCAAAGTAGTGATAATATCTAAGACCATCCTATTTTGAAGGACAGTTTTTCTCATTAGAGTGATTTCATTGTTCAGTAAGGACAGGCTTTGTTGGCTATCACAGGCTTTTTTGGCTATAATTTAAGATTGCTGAGTGAATTTAGTAAGGGCTTCTATATGTGTTATAACATCTTTCAGGCTAATGGAGGGAAAAAAGACAGCAAATGATTGTCCTAGTGGAAAACAGAATGTTCCCACCTGGCCTTGATGAGAGGGAGGTTGGCAGCTTTAGAAACTTGACCTCATACATACCATACATGTTGGCCAGGAGAGACAGCACCATCAGGCATGAAGAGGTGACTGGAGGTGGGATATGCCAGACCAGAACCCCAATTTTCTCCCCTTTTGATGGTGCATTTTCCATTCTAGGTCTAGTGTATATTAACAAGTCCAGCTTGTAGCAGATCAATGGGATCCCAGTGGAGATTGTGCATTCCCCCCCCTTACCCAGCGGGTGTGAATTCACCCATCTTGTGGGACATCCCTTTGTAAATTCCAGTAAGTAATTTCTTTCCCAGATGTGACGGGGCTTGGTGTTTTCAGTAGTATAGTGTGTTGATGCACAGTGAGGATCAGGGCAAGAGCACTCATTGCCAACAACTTCTAAACCTTGATGGTGTTGGGTGCCTCAGCAGGGGCCTCCAGTCTGGCATATGGGGTAACAGGCCCTACTAGTTGACCATTCAAATGTATTAAAGCCTGGGAAAGTACTTCAGTCCACTTAGACAATGTGGTTTTACCTGTTAATAATTTAATCTGCTTTCATATTCTCATTTTTCTTTCTACCACCCTGTTGTATATGGGTTATAGGGGAGATGGGACATCCATGTAATGTCATGTGTTTTTGTTGTTCAGTCTTCTATATCATGTGATATACATGTGAAATGTGACCCTGAATCATTGTATATTTGATGAGGGCATTCATACCTGTTACTCAGCTTCTCTAATCCCCTAATAGTGTCAGCTTTGTTTGCATGGCAACGAGGAAAGCTTGGGTTAGGCCATCTGCAGTGTCCATACAAACCAAGGCATATTTAGAACTCTTGCTCAGAGGGAGGCGGCTAACATAATCAATTTGCCAGTCCTTCACTGATTGGCAACTCCAGTGGATGTCCCCAGATTATTTTGGCACTTGCCTTGGGTGCTGTCTAGAATACACAGGCCATTCTGTTACTGCATTAACCAAGTTACTCTACTTTAAGAGCAATCTGGCATCCTTGGCCATATGCCATTTTATACAGGCACTGTGGTGGCCACTCTTTCTATGGGCTCAATCTCCTATAACTACTGAACTGTCAGTTGCTAGGGCTGGTACCCAAGCTCGGGCATCAGCTTCCTGATGGCCAGAGGGTGTCAGGATCTTATGAACTGGGGAATTATAAACATTGAGGGTTGCTTTAGACTCCTTCAGGCAGACTCAAATGTCTTTCCACATATCTTGCCCCCAGAAAGGTTTATTTTTGATCACCTGTCCTTTCGCTTTCCATTGTCCAAGCCATAGGGTTAATCTTTTCAGGATGGTCCAAAGTCAAAGGGTTAATGTCCAGGGCTCATGAGTAATCACAAGCTAGATCATATGGAGTTCAGCCCACAGGCAGCTATGTGAGAAGCTTTACTTAGAGGGGCACTGTGTACATTGTGAGAGCTGTTGCCATATGGTAGTATATTGACTTTCAGAGCTGGGACCAAAATTCTAGGGTCATTCTTCCCCTCTGTCATCTCTGCCACAGTATCTGACCCATACCTTCTGAAGTCACAAACACATCTTGCTCAAAAGGTAGCCCTGTATAGGAGATGCCCAGATCTTTAGTTTGCTTCACTAGTGTTTGTGTCTTCTCAAAGGTGGCTTGTTGCTCTGACCCTGAGTCTCATATGTGCTCTTTATTTATCAGGTGATATAAGGGATGGAAGCCTTGTGCCCTGGGGAGAACAGGAGTCGTTCAAAACCCCAAAATTTCTACAAAGGCTTGCATCTCTTTCACGTTCTTAGGGAATGGATAAGCCTACACTTTATCAATCACAGCTTTTGAGACAACATGGGTCTTATCCAACCAGATGACTCCCCAAAACCTTATGGCAGTGCCTGGGTCTTCAAATGTCTATTTGTTCACTGCTCACCCTCTGCCTTGTGGTTGTTCCAGCCAAGCTTGCAGAGTGTCCTACAGCAGAGACAATCTTTACTTGTTAACAGTATATCATCAGTGTAATGGGCCCATTCCACTGATGTGAGGAAGAAGTACAGAGTCAGATTTCAGACCAGCATTCCATGACATACTGTGGAGCTGGCAGGTAGCCTTGAAGAAGCACTGGAAAGGTTCATTATTATCTTTCCCACATGAAGGCAAAATGATCTTAGGTATCTGAAGCCTTGTCAGTGTCTTCTCTATAAATGTCTTGAAGATGAAGTACTTATGCAGGAACCCTTTTTGCCAAAGCATGAGAGTAAAACAATAACTGCAAATGGCATGGCCGTGGTTAAGATCTGATGAGAGTTCATTATGACGCAATTGACACGGGAACTTTTATAACAGTCTGCATTTTTAAAAGCCTCCCTCCAGCCTCTGTTTCCCTTCAGTCTCTGTGAGAATATTTTGGTTATCTCCTAGGGTGTTTACATTTCAAAGACGTGATAAGATTTACAGTTTCAAGGGACACAGAATGCAAATTTTCTCCTAAGAGTTTTAGGGTAATTGCTATTTAAAATTTTCCTTTGTATCAGGGTCCAGAGGCATATAGGACATTTTGCCTGTTTTATTGTCAATCACCATAACATCCTTCTCTTCATTTTCATCACTTTCTCAGAGATTCCATCTCTTAGCATCCTAATTAGACTTTGTCACAAGTGCCCAGACCTTAACCTGTGGGAGGTTGCACCCCCCATTGTAAAACAGCATGCTAAGGTCTCTAATTTATAATCTTTCTCCCCAACTTTGTCTGCCAGCCCTGAAGGTAGCAGAGGATGGAAAACCATACATCCTTGTCTAACCTCAGTTCTTCTGAGTTTCTAACTGGAGCTTCAGCTTCTAGCTGGGCATTGGTCACCGGCCAAACTGCCCACAGCAGAGGCCAGCCCACTGCAGGGATCATTTGTTTCCCTTCTTTGCCACTGGATGTGATGTTCAGTTCCTCAACAAGTGTGTTAGAATGACTGGCATTTGGGGGACATCCCCATTCTCACATGGTGGTCCAGAGCATCTAACTTATGGGCCACTCCCTTCCACATAGAAGTCGATGGCCAACTCAGGATTTCCCCTGAGGAAAATGAGGGTGGCTACCTCATTCCGAAGGCCCATTTCTGTGGTCTTCTAGCTGGCTCACCAATTGTTGGTTCACAACCCTCTTGGGACCTTTGCTGGTATAATCTGAAACTGGCCCCATACAGAGGAGGCAGCAAGAGAAGGAAGAAAGAGGTCGACCACTCCAGGTTGGTAGGTGGCAGGGTTGTTTGTTTGTTTGTTTGTTTGTTTTTAATAAGCAAAGTGAACTTATATACAAGGCTTGTCTTGGGCAGTGGAAAAATGAGTGGCTTCACTGCCTGCCAAATCTTAAAAAATTATGAAGAGGTTTTAACTGAGTTCAGTCACATATACCACGTAGGTGTGATCTCAATACTACATCAGTATCTGAAGGCCGTGTCCTTAGAGCAGCCTCTGAAAGTGCTAAAGGCAAGTGGAACACACATTTCAAAGACAGGAGAAGAGATGAGGAGCCTCTGAGTGCCCGGTCTGGCTCACAGGTCAACTGGCAGTCACATCTTCTCCATCACCTTCCCCAACACCGTCTTTAATTCGCCTGGAGATACTGGTCTCATGAAATTTATTTAAACATGCAGTCCCTACTTTTCATTCAGTATGTAAAATATTTAGTGGACAACATAATCTGATATAAAAAACTTTAAACACGTTTATTTTTAAATTTTGTTTTCTCATGTGACGCATTTCTTTGCTTTAAGTAAAGTTGTCAGCTAAAAAAAATAACTTAGCCATATAATAAACATACCTATAAGTATATACATAGATAGCATGCATCAAGTACGCATACATATAATCTACCTATGTACACACACACACACACACACACAGTGAACACTTGACTGTGGTATAATACGTTTGTTCTTTTCGGTCTTGTTTGCAGTGATGTGAATTGCCTTTTCGGTTGTTGTCAGTATCAATTGTTAAAATGGCTGAAGTGATTGATCAGAATGTATGAAAGGAAATTGGCATCCTTAATGTGTCTCTGACTCTGAGATCTGTGAGAGCTTAACAAAAGGAAGTCGCAGCTGCAAAACCTATTTAAAGATGGAAACACACACACTGGGTCCCTGTTTTTATGTGCAACAATTGATGTCTCCTTAGGCTAAACCTACTAGAGCTTTTATCCTAATGGTAATACACCTACAATGGACCTTAAGAGCTTGTGTGGTGAAGCTAAGGGGAAAGAAGAGCTCTTCATTACTTAGGGTATATGTGACAGCTCTTTGTTCTCTTGCAGCTGGTAGATCCGCTCCTCACTTTGCAGAGGACAATAGAACTCCTATGAAGGACTGGTGCTGTTTTATTTTTTAATCTCATTTCGTCTGTCCTTAGCTGCCGTATTTCCACCTGACATTCAAACAATAAAAAACACCAAGTCACCACCAGTGCAGCCGAAAAGGAAAAGAAAGGCTAATGTTACCCTAAAGCACTATTGCAAACACAAAGAAAGCATAATTCTATGTCATGGGTGTAACCTGGAATGACACGTTGGCACGAATTACCTCTTTGAGTTTTTGACAGAGGAGAACAAAAAGTGGCTAATGAAGTCACGAGAGGCTTTGGGAGTTCAACTTATGAAACCTTTAGTATTATGACAGTGTCAGGACAGGTCAGTCTTACTGTTTCACTCACAAGATGGAACATACTTGTGACCTCATGGTAAAATCAGACATTAGAAAAATTGTAGACTCATGTGAATTCTGACACCCTTATCATAACTTTGCTATCTGAATATATTTTAGGTTTTCCTTTAATTTTAGGAGTGTTATATTTTAGTACAGTCAATAATTGGTGCTATATTATATTATTTTATTAGTATGTACAGCTTATCCATCTTCTCAGTACAATAAAATAAGTATTTCTTGGATGAGACAGAAAATTAAAGCTGAAATTTTAAGATACTGTGTAAATTCTATACATCTGTGTCATTGTCCTCTGAACTCAGAGAACTGACCTTGGTGCAATACCAATAAGGATCCACGTAGATTCACAGATTTCCTGGGCTCTTCAACAAGAGGACCAAAATCAGTTCCTATTGCCTGTGCTAACTTTGAAAGATGAAAGATGTCTTGGTCACTTACATTGTGACGTTTAGAGGAAAGCAGAAAGTTATCTTCTCTAAAGGATGTTCCTCATCATTTTATCAAAAATGTATCTGAAATATCACATGGAATTAGTATAAGAGTTTAAAATAATAATCTATGAGATTCAGAGTTTTAAGATTGATTTCATAAACTATGTTAAAAATGATAAGGTAAGCGGGACATGTGTTATTGAAATCATTTTTATCAGAGAGGCAAGTAAATTTTCAAGGTTACATAGCTAATAAGGGAAAAGCTGGACTCTAATAGCAGACTATCTGATTCCAGAGGTCTTTGTATTATACTAAGAAATCATAGCATTTTTTATTTAAATCTGTTTAAGTGCAAATCTCTGTTAAAGTGCAAAAGTATCTGAAAAGAATAAACCTGTTTAAGTCCATTAGCAGCATAAATGATCTAAATATATTATTTCAAATTAGGAAGGAAGGAAGGGAGGAAGGAAAGAGCAGGAGTAAGGGTGGGAGGTAAAGAAGAATGGATTATATGACAAGTAATGATAATGGAGCATTACAATGGAGAGGACCAGGAAGACCAGAACGCTCATAAGTTTTTGGGACTTTGGGTTGCAAGTATCTAAAAGTTAACACAAACTAGCTTAAGGTTATAGGGGACCTCCTACACACAAAAAAAGACAAAGAGCAAATATCTGAAAGAAAAGGAACCAGGAAGGTTTTAGAAGCACAGCAACTGAAACTAGGGAATCAGAAAGATTTCTCAAACAAGATACAAGAAGAATTAACCATAACAATGCACTGAAAAATTCTGTTATGTTAAAGTTAAGATGTTGTGTTTATTAAAAGATGGGATAACTCTTTGTATCCACCAAATTGACAAAAATTTTAGGTTCTACAATAATACATCAGTGTTGATGTGTATTTATGGGAACTCTCATGAATTGTTGATGGAGGTATGTATTGCCAACTACTTTAGAAAAATAGTTTGTATCATCTGACAAAGATAAAGCTGTGCAAATCCTACGACCTGGGGTTTATATTCTGGGCAAACACTCTGGATGAATATGCAAATATTCATCAAGATATATGTGTAAAAATGTTCAGAGTGGCTTTTTCTTGATAGCTAAAAAACCAGAAACAACTAAAATGACTACAGACAGACACGTAAAAATTGACACATAGTCTACGAAAATTGTAGAATATTGGGGTGCCTGTCTAGCTCAGTTGGTAGAACAGGCAACTCTTGATCACACGGTTGTAAGTTTGAGCCTCACATTGGGTGTAGAGATTACTTAAAAATAAAATCTTAGGGGATCCTGGGTGGCTCAGTCAGTTGAATGCCTGGCTTTTCATTTCAGCTCAGGTCACAATCCCAGGGTCATGGAATTGAGCCCCACATCTGGTTCAGCGCTGAGCTTGGAGCCTGCTTAGAATTCTCTCTCTGCCACTCTCCCCCACTCATGCTCTCTCTCTAAAAACTGAATGAGTGAATGAATGAATGAATAAAATATAAAAATTGTAGAAATATTGAATGATTGACAAAGTGAAAATGACTAAATTATGACTAGGTGCAATAATCTGGATGACTCTTTTAAATAAAATGGTGAGCACAAGAAGCCAGACACAAAAGAATATGAATGGAATGAATGAATTCATAAACATTTCCAGAACAAGCAAAGCTAAACTGTTTTATTTGAGGATATGTATGTAAATAGTAAAAAAAAAAAAAATGAAAGAATGAGAAAAAAATTTCCTATCAGGATTGGGGTTATGGCTGTGAAGAGAAAGGGGTACACAAGGGTTTTTTTAGGATGCTGGCAATATAATTTTTCTTTATCACTGGTGAATAATCTGGCTCACATCTGGTTTTGTTTATGAAAAAGAACTAACAGTGATGTTTCATATGATTTTAGATTAGGAGACCTCCAGTGTGATAGTGCTTCTATAATCTACCCTCCTATCTATATTACATGTTGTGTATTTCCTCCTCTGTCTCTACTCTCTACCTTGGTCCATCGTGGGAGGCTGACATTTTTGAATCAATAAGAGTCTCTCTCGTCCTCCAGCCTCCTGTAGGTTTGACCAGTGAGAGATTCCAGCAGGACAGAGGGCAATGTCATAGTATGTCCCCTGTCTTTTGATGACCACAAGCTCCAACCTAATAAGCAGCTCTTTCCTACAACTATGCCCACTTTTCTCTTACGGGTTAACTGCTGTTCTGTACCCTTGCCTTTGGGATCAGTAATGGCACCATCTACTTCCAGGCCTAGACTATTTCACTGTTCCTTAATAGTTTTCTCTAGTCCTGTTCCTACCATTATAAATAGACCTTCCATTTAACTCTACTAAAATACTGTTATTTGAGTGTGATGATCAGTTTCATAGAAGTTTTCTGTTATAGTACCTTTTTTCTACCTGGTCAAATCAAACTTTAAAAAAAATATTTCTTATCACTTCGGCTGAATTTCCAATAACATACATTTGTTAAAGTTTTGTGATTTAATGACCAGTTAGTTCTTCTGTTACTGATGTTGTTCATAAGATCGTACAGATCTTGAGACCAGGACCATCTTATGGTTCTGTCCCATACGTAGCATTTGGCAGAGTTCTACATAGTAGAAGACTTCAGCCTACCCTTGCAGACTGGTTATTATGTTTGATCCAATATAGTTTGATTTGGAGGTGGGATGTACGTTTCTCATAGATAAAAATGTCTGTCACTTAATATGTGATTCCTAAGATTTTCTTTTGTGATCCTTTCTCAGTATTATTGTATGTTCATTTTTATGTGTTGTAGCAGAATAATGCTATTAGGCATCTTTTACATGCTACTATAAGGAGAAAATTATTATTTTTGTTTATGTTGTAAGAAATTAGAAGAATGTAACTATCTATGACTTAAACACCCATTGTTAAAAGAAAATTATTTTTCCACTATTTTATCAGGATATAATCAGTCAACATTTAGTCACATAAGCCCACATAATATTTCTGTCCATGAGTAGAAATAGGTTTTCTTTTTACTATATTGAGTACTGAATAAAATTGGATGTTGAGACTTTTAAATGAACTTTTAAAGTTATTTTAATAAGGTAGAATTGCTGTCAATCCAATCCCCAAGGCAGTATTATTTAACAGTTCTTTGTGTTTTAATTGTGTATTTTCAGGAATGCCACCCTACTACTGGGACTTATTAGACGCAGTTCCGCTTTGTTCAGTAGAACTTTGTTTCCATATGCAGGCAGTCTAACAGGGACAAAGAAAAGTGGTCCTCAAGGCAGTGACTCTCCCTGCTGGATGCAAATATTGCTGTGATTTGTGTTGATGATGTATTTATTTTATTTCTTTCAATCAGTTTACACATGGATGGATAATAAAGTCCATGTCTTCAATTTTTTTTTGCCAAACTCCCCTTTGAATAGTTGCAGAGCTTGTGATTCGGGGAAGCTAAGGCTGAGTCATGATTTCTACTGTGGCCATCCCCTCCTTTCCATCTCCTTTTGTCTCCACTGCAGTATAATACAATTCTGGGAGGATCCCCATACAAAACTTCACATTTTTATGACTGAATATAGACAAAAATAAAGGATTTTGATGTGTTCACATGAATTTGAGTAGGGATTAAAAAATAATGAAAGAGCAGTTTGAGGGGAAAACCTAAAAAGGTAGGAATTTGCCATGGTCTATCTCCTGAAATATGAACTCTACTTTTAAAATAGGAACAATTTCATTATGACTTACCCAAAATTCTGATGCATTGATTAATTTTATACATTCGGATTTCATTTTGAAAACAATTTCCTCCCCCACTTCTCAAAAAAAAAAAAAAAAGGTTGTAGTAAGGGAAGAAAAGGGAAGAAATGCTGCATTCCTTCAGTTTAAGGACATTAGAATTCCTTGAGCAGTGAGTGACCCAGAGGGAATCATGGAATACCGCAGGGACCGCATGCACGTCTCTATTGCTGGTCAGATGTTGAACTTCTAAGTTGGCCTGTGTGTCCTAGAATCTGGGCCAGAGTAAAACATAGGAGAACAAAGCCGAACATTGCCAAGTCATGTAGCGTTTAAACCTGTCAAAATTTGGCATTCTCTTTTACAGTCTTTTCAATGTGAAGGCACAGGATATGACAATAGAATGCTAACAGTATTCTAAAGTAACTAGAAATGGATACGTCCAAATGGGTATTTAAGGGGAAAATGGACAGAATCAAACTTCCAAAATAAGAAATGTTAACATATTTAACCTAAATGCCAGGAAGCTCAGTTTCTTTTGCTCTTTTTCTTTTCCCTTATTTAATTTTATTCAGGCAGCTCACTCTTCAAGGCCTTTTTTTGCTTTAAAAGATTAATAGGAGGCAATGTATTTGTCATATGTTTCATGAACATGTTGTATAGAATAATGAAGAATGTGAAGTAATAAATAAATTATTTTCTTTGAAAAACGGAACTATATTAGTGCAAAGATCTTTTTCCTTGATTGCTTAGCCACATCTAGCAAGACTGTGAAGGGCAAGTTTATTAGGTTGGAAATAAGAATCTGCTTCATCAACTTTAAAAAGAATATTAAATAGGGGCACCTGGGTGACTCAGTCGATTAAGCATCTGACTTCGGCTGAGGTCATGACCTCACAGTTCATGAGTTCAAGCCCCACATCGGACTCTGTGCTGACAGCTCAGAGCCTGGAGCCTGCTTCAGATTCTGTGTCTCCTTCTCTCTCTGCCCCTCCCCCTCTCATATTCTGTCTGTCTCTCTCTTAAAGATAAATAAACATTAAAAAATTTTAAAAAGAATATTAAATATTTCTATTTATATTCTTGCAAATTAGTATTATACACTTTTCTAAGTATTTCACCAAAACATTTTTAAAAGGATACACATAGTGAGTGTGTATTTATGTTTCAGTGTTTATACATACTAGTTATATATTAAACAATCTCCAAGTTATTTGTTACCCTAGTGATTTTGCCAGTTGGCCAACAATTTAGACTAGCGTCATCTGAGAGATGTTTCTGGTCTTATCTGAATTTCTTTGTGCATTTGTTGCCATCTGCTTCTGGAGATTAGCTAGCTGGAGGCCGGGGTACTTGTTGGTTCTTCTGTACAAGGTCTCTCATCATCCAGCAGTCCAAACTGAGCTTTCTTTCATGGTGGCTGGGCAGGTTTCCAAAAGGGTAAGAAGAAACATGTTTGACATCTTGAGAGATAGGTTCAAAACTGGCACACTGTTACTTCTGCCACGTCCTTTTGGCCAAAAGATTTATAAGGTTGGGGAATATACCATTGACCCTTGAACAACAGGAGTTTGAATTGTGTGGGTCTACTTAGACATAGATTTTTTTTCAACAAATTCAGTACAACACTGTAAATGTATTTTCTCTTCCTTGTGTTTTCCTTCATAATGTTGTCTTTTCCCGAGTTTACTTTACTATAGGAACATAGTATATTATAGCATTATATATATAAACATACAATAAAATATGTGTTATTTGACTGTTTAGGTAATAAGTAAGGCTTCTGGTCAACAGTAAGTTATTAGTAGTTAAGTTTTGGGAAAGCCAAAATTATATGTGGATTTTCAACACCAGTTGGGGGGTGGGTTGGCATCCCTAATGCCCACATTGTTCAAAACTAAAATGTATTTGCCTCTTAACAGTAAAGGCTACTAAATTGTATTGTAAGTGCATAGATTGTGGGAGGGGAATAACTGAGGGCAAATTGAAAACATCCCCACTATGTAATGGCATAGTTAAGGTCATTTATATAGCACATAGAAGAATACCCGAATCTTCTTCTTTTTAATGTTTGTTTGTTTTTATTTAGAGAGAGCATGAGAGCAAGAGCAGGGGAGGGGCAGAAAGAAAAGGAGAGAGAGAATATCAAGCAGGTTTCACACCTAGCATGGAGCTGGAGGCGGGGCTTGATCTCAAGACTGTGAGAACATGACCTGAGCCAAAATCAAGAGTCAGATGCCCAACCCACTGAGCCACCCACGTGCCCTGAATCATCTTCTTGAATCCACAACTAGACTTAATATAGCAGTCTTCCTTGAACTTAAGTATTATCACAGAACTGTGTTCTAGCCAATAAAACCTGAGTGAAAATGATGTGTGCCATGTTTAGATTTGGTCCATAGAAATCTCCCATTTGTGACTATATCTTTTTGTTTTACTCTACAGTCAAATGGAATGTCTCTGAACATTAGCTTAAAGGAATGTGTAGTCATGGACCACAGATGACTGCACAGAAGTCTATTTACCAACCAGGAAGCATGATTGCACTTTATGTCAGTGAGAAATAAAGCTTCTGTGCGTTAATCCACTGAGACATGGGAACTGATCTGTTAACAGCAGCTAACCTTACTTACCCTAACTTATATAGTAACTTAGGTTCATCCTTTATTGGCTTCAGTTTTAGATAGCTTTGTTAATATGTATTGGATTGTTTATTTAAATAATTAGCATTGGAAGAATAGCTGCATTTGCAAACTCTACAAAGATTAACGTTAAGGACAATTAGCAGTGGTTTATGAGTCAAGACATTTGCTTCCATATGCTAGGGTTGAAGGAAGATGCCATTTTTAGTTGTAATATTGATTTATTTTGCCTTAAAATTAAATAATTGCCTTCTTTTCTGCTGCTTTCCAGGTGTTTAATGGTCACAACTCAAATATTAATGTACTCTAAATTGTTGGTCTTTATCTTTTTTTTCTTGTGTGCAACAATATTGGAGGAGGAGCCCCGCGTCAGGCTCTGTGCTGACAGCTCAGAGCCTGGAGCCTGCTTTGGATTCTGTATCTCCCTCTCTCTCTCTGCCCCTCCCCTGTTCATGCTCTGTCTCTCTCTGTCTCAAAAATAAATAAAACATTAAAAAATTGAAAGCAAAAACAAAAAACTCAAATGTAGCCATTTAACAAATGTTCATACTATTTAATTCACAGGCCCCTGAGAGAACCTAGAGATATTATCAGATCCCTGAATATTATGAACTCTCTCTCAATCATAAACTAGATATAAAAGACAATGAAAATGATGATGGAGCTGATAATACCTTGGGAACTTTACCAATTATAAAGGAGTATACAGAGTTTATTTCATCTTCTGTGTCCCTGTTAACACTTAACCTATGTGCTGGAGGCTGACTTAAGGAAAATCTTTCTTTTTATGTTATATTTGTAAATGAACCTAATGATCAAATACTTTCATTTTCTAAAGCTCCAAGTGTTAACAGAGTCAACTTTTGAATATGAAATCTTCCATTTAAAATTAAATCTGATTATCTTTTACATATCTTGCCTGTAGTGCCATATGTTTATAAGACATTAAAAAAGACCAGATATTAAGTATATTGATTTGTTAAAAGGTCGACCAAACCATGAGCACTTTCACAATTATTGGGTGCATTTCTTTCCATAGAAAGCACAGTGTCCATAGGCTATTTCTAACAGATGAACAATGGAGTTATTTAAAAATGAATTTAGTTAATACATCCCAATCATAGATGAATTTTCCTACATCCTTTGGATACAGCTACCATCATTTAGAGACTATCCTTCAGAATTGCATCATGTTTTATCTAAGTTTTATGTTATAACTTTTGGACCTTGATTTCACCCCATGTTCTGACTAAAAATAATGTGTAAGCTTTTGAGACCATGAATTTGGTGAGTTTTCCGTGGTGGTCTGAACTTGAAACAGATGGTTTTTCCAATCTCTCAACTGTTAACCATGCTTTTAAAAATAATAGTCTTTTTATTTCAGAAGAGCTTTAGGTTAACAAAAAAATTACAAAGTTCTTACAGAGTCACCGTATACCCCACACTGTACTTCTCCTATTTATTAAATCTTACCTCAATGTAGTACATTTGTCACCATACAAATTAATGAACTGGTCCATTATTACTAACTGTAGTACCTGTTTATTCATATTTTTATACTTTTTACCAAATGTAATTTTTTCTGTTCCAGGGTCCCATCCCGTTTTCCATATTACATTTGGTCATTATGTCTCCTAAGACTTCTTTCTGCTGTGTAAAGAAAAAAAAAATCACTAGCCTTTTATGCTAACTGCAAATTCAGTATGCCAGTATAGTGAAATTGCTGAGAGAATGTAGTGCAAGTTAGATGACATTAATAGAAGAATAACGTTTTTCTTCCTCTAGTCTGTACAGTCAAACCACACCAGAAAACAACAACAACAACAACAACAAAACTGTGTTTAGTTCAGATGTTATACCATTAATAGTTACCATGATAATGATAACTATAAAAAACACTGTTTTTATAGTGGTAAGGTGCTTAACAGTCTAAAATTGACTTTCACATATATTATCCCATTTTAGCAAGGATTCTGATAAAATTTTGTGTATCTGGGAAGGTATAATAAAACAAGTTATGCAGAAATAAACAAAAACTTTAGGCAACAGTTTTAAGGCAGCAGTTTAGTTTTGAAAGTGTAGTCTTTGGACTTAGAGTTTTCAAGATTCAGGGAATTAGAAGGTAGAAACATTTCATAAAAATGCTAAGAAATTATTTGTCTCTTCCATGTGTTGACATTTTCACTGATGGTGCAAAAGCAGTGTTGAATAAAATTTCTGATGCCTTTGCCTAAATCCAAGTAGTGGTACAAAACTGTAATAAGAGTCATTGTTGTATTATTCACTAGCAGGCACTCACAGAAAAAGAAAATACAGTTTCTTTTTGCCCTTGATGAAGCAAAAATAGTATTTGTATTAAATATCAGCCTTTGAGTACATGTCTCCTTAATATTCTGTGTGATGAAATAGGAAATACACATGAAGCACTTCTGCTGCATACCAAAGTGAGCCAATATTTTCCAAATGAACAATGCATGATATTTCAAAATTTCAAAGTTATTCATGGGTAAAAGATCCATTCAAAGTGCAAGTTAGACCAATAGATTTTAGTGGGACAGATAAAAAAAAAATTATTGGTATGGTTTTGGTTTCCATATTGCAGCTCTTAAGAAACTCTTTGTCAAGTTCGGATGTATTATAAAAAATTAATATCCACAATTATCTGAGAAGGTTGTTAGAATATCCTTCCTTTTCAACTATGTATGTCTGTGGGGCTAGATTTTCATTAAAACAGCACAGAATGAAGGCAGAGAAGATATGAGCATCCAGCCATCTGGAGTCACTAAAAAAAACTGAAGAACATGTAAAACAATGTCATTCTCATGAATTACTTCTTTCGGAATATATACTGATTGCTCCCAACAAGTACAATAGTTACATTAATAGGTAATAAGTTTATTATTGTTATTTTATAGGAATTAATAATTAAAGACTTTTAGGTTTTCCATTTTAATTTTTAATGTGTTAAGTATCAGTACACATAACTCACACATGTAAAAATTCTTGGAGATTCTCAACAGTTTTCAGTTTAAAGAAGTCCTGAGACTGAAACACATGAGAAGTGTCTGCTTAAGTAAACCTTATAGATAATGAAACTGACTGGTAGCTGTCATTAAGTGTAGGCGAGAATACCATGGACATCTTTTTTTTTTTTTTACCTGCTTAGCATACAATTTCTGTTTGTTTTTTTTCTTTCTGATAGAAGCACACCAATTTTCCTTTGATAGTATCATACTTCCCCTGTTTAAATTGGGGCTTATTTGAAATCCTAGCTGCAGGGGTAGATATTCTTCCTAGGCAGAGCCAATAAGCCCATTTTTATAAGCCCTATCTCTTCCTCTGGTAGCTGGAACAATTAATCAAAATGCGTACAAGCCAATGAGACTGAATTCTCAGACTTTTGCAGGAAGCTTTGGAGAAGAGGCAGTCTCCTTTTGTAGGAGTTGATAAACCACAAGGCTGTTTGGCCAGAATTGCTGCTTGGCATCATTGTCACTATTTGGGGATAACGTTCTCAAAACAAAAGGGATGAGGAAGAAAAAAAAATGAAATAGAAAGATGGAGAGAGAGATAACTCTAATTATATCATTTAAGAACCAGGCTCAAGCCAGGTCAGTTTTGTGAGGCAATAAATTCTTTATTGGCTAAATTCAGTTTGACATGGATTTCTCTCACATATGTCTAAAAAGATCCTATTAAGTACTCTCCAAAAAGAATGAGTATCATGGTTGACCAGCTTCATTCTTAACATAAGGAAGAAATTTCTGACAATCAGTGCTGTTTCAGTCACAGCACAGGTAGTGCCATAGAATTGTATAACTTTTTAGTTGAAAGGAAATTTAGAGATGAAAGGGATAATCACCTTTATTTTATGAGTAAAGGCACTGAGATCCAGATTTTTAAATGTTATTTCCATATACCTAATTAGCTGTAGATTAATCATTGAGCTCAATTTCACTTAAGTATTTATAAACACCCTATGACCATTTTCCAGTGACAGTACAGATATAAAGGATTCCAAAAAGGCTAGTGAGAACCTATGTAATTTCAAGATGATATAAGCTACATCAAAAGAGACAAAATAAAGTGAAGATTTAAGAGAAATATCCAGAAAATCTGGCCCATTTCTGCAGTAGGGAATGATGTTTCATCAAACATTATTTTGTTTACGAAAATTGGGAATTAAAAACAATGATAATTATTCAGCAGTCAATTTTTTTCTTAGGTCTACACAAAATTATGTTATTTCTCTTAGTCATCAAAACTTCAGCTCTATGGATAATTCTTAAGAGAATTTGCAGATTTTGTACACACACACACACACACACACACACATGATTGTTAGGATTACTACGATATATACTATAATGTACTTTTAGTTAATTGAGTAGTTTTCTTGAGTTTACCCTCTATATTGAATAAGATTTTCTAGTATATATGTGTTTTTGTTGTAATTTAGGTAGAAAGTTAGGAAATTACTTCAGACTATTAGTATGATGTATGCTGTATTAAATCAATAACATTTTAGCTTGAATTGTGTTGTGCATGTGCATATGAGTCATTTATTACTGGGTTATAATGGGGTAGTTTGAAGTTTTGGCCCATTTCTGTAGTAGGGAATGATGTTTCAGCAAACATTATTTTATTACTATTCTATAGCCTTATACTTTTCCTCTTATGCTGCTGTGACTTGAACGTACTTTTGTTCAAAATAAGAAGGAAGCAAGTTTGTCTTTGACAGTTTTTTTTCTTTCCAGATATTGATCATGTCAGATATCCAATATATATTCACTAAATTATCTTCATTCTCTTGGAAGAAAGGGCCTTACATTTTTTAAAGTCCAGTATAGACAATTTCTCCCCTCACTAAAACATAACCTGTAAGTACAAGTTCTCTAATCTACAAGAAAAACAAATGAATTTCCTATTTGGAAACATAACAAACATAACAAATTCAATGAAACAAGAGAAATAAGGCTTAATACCTTAGGGCACAAATTTAATTTATTTCAGCTTTACCCACCAGTGCTGTAATTCTGTTGATGCAAAGGTGAAGCTCAACTTTGAAGATATAGTTGCAGCAAATCAAATTGAGAAAAGAACAAAGAAGCCAAATGAAAAAGGGAGAGAGTAAAACATGTCAGTAATTATTGTATTCAGCTACTTCTTTAGTTATAGCAATGGTTCTCAAACTTCAGAGTCACTTGAAGATCCTGTTAAAATCCAGATACATGGGTCATGAATCATTCTGATTGAATGAGTTTTAGTCAAAGCCAAGGAATCTGCATTTTTTGGGAAAAAAGAGGAAAGAAACCCTGGAAATTCTGATAGCAATGATTCAAATGTTATATCAGGCAAAAAAAAATCTATGTAGTCATATATGAAAGTACTTAAATTGTCTAAATTATATAAAGCAGTTTTTTAGCTTAATAAGGGCATTTAGGGAATAAGTCGCCACACTGAATGTCAATTTTATGTGTTTTATTTGCCAGAAATTTCTCAATGAAAATACAAGGAAAAGTCAAACAAAGCAAATGAGAGAGAGGGAGAGAGAGAGAGAGAGAGGGAGAGAGAGAGAGAGAGACTCTTCTACTTGAAAAACAGTAAAACACCTCTTTTGCATCTTAGTGACTTCTGTCTAGTGCTAAATCTCTTATAAATTGCAGTCGTACTGTAATTGATTTCATTCTTAACAAAACATCAAATCCTCTTGGGGAACAACAAAAGAAAGTGAGATTAGCTAAAGAAACAGGAAAAAATTCTTTCCAATGATTAAAATGTATGCCTCAGGAATTAAGCAGGCTTGATGCTTTCCTGGATTTACAGCATTTCATTTGTTACTGCCATTAGCTTTAACTGCTTTGGGAAAATTTAACAACAGAGCTATAGCATGGCTTACAACCATCATGAGCTTCAAAGATTCAAGAGCATGCGAAACATTTCCTTGCAAACTATGCTTTAATAGGATTACATGGATAGCGTCTTTGAATATTTATTCCCTCTACAAATCAGATAGGATGCATTTTAATGACATATTTAAAATGTTGTCATTTTATGATCGAAGACAATGACACCTAGAAACGTGTACATTTTTGGAAAAGAAGAAATCACAAGTCTCAGAATCTTTCTTGAAAGTAGGAAGCAAATTCTAGCATGTATAGCAATCATCATTATTGAACAAATTGAAAAGTAAAATTTGTCAAATAATAGTATTCCATATCTGTTCAACAGTGAATTTGGAAAAATGAGATTTAACACAATCATACAAGCAAAAAGCTAAAGTGGCCACCTTAATCTTTCATAATATTTGCTATGATTTTTTTTTTTTGCTTCTGAAAGGACAATTATACATATTTGGATTGGTACCTCTTGGTTCTCATACATAAAAAATAAACTGATAATACATAATTAATGTAAATAATGAAACTGGAAACAAAATCTGAGACCTTGTTCAGATTAATGGCAACTGCTTGAATTGCACATGTTGTTATAATTTCTTTTGAATTTTGATGAGTTTTCCTTAAAATCTTCCTATTTGAACCATTTTAATCTAAAAAATTATGATTTGAATTTAGGCGTTCTATGGTTGTATAATTTCGAAGTCATAAAACTTACGTAAAGTTTCTACAGTTAGCCTGGAGGTGACTTGAATAAAGTTGTTACCTAATGAACAGTCATTGTTAATAGTAATCTGCTTATGCTCATTACTCTGTTGGAAGGACATTTATTCAACCTTGAGTTTTAGAGCAAATTGGAAGTCATGGTAGGTTGATAAACATTGGAAATAAGGCTAAATACCTAGGAATAAATTTGATAAAAGAGGTGAAAGATACGTGTATTGAAAACTATAGACAGTAACGAAACAAATGGAAGAAGACACAAATAAAAGATATCCCATGCTTCTGGATTGGAAGAATCAATATTGTTAAAATGTCCATACTACCCAAAGCAATCTAAGATTAAATGCAATGTTTATCAAAACTTCAATGTCTTTTTTTAAAGAAATAGAAAAAATAATCCTAATATTTTTATGGAATCACAGTAACAGCAACAATAATGAAACACAGCCAAAGCAATCATGAGAAAGAAGAACAAAGCTGGAGATAGGCCTCATGTTAGCTGATTTCAAACTATATTACAAAGCTATAGTAATTAAATTAGTATGGTAATGACATAAAAATAGACACATAGGTCAATGAAACAGAATAGAGTTTAAAATAAACCTATGCATGTATGGTCAATTAATTTCCAAAAAAAGGAGCCAGGAATATACAATGAGAAAGGGGCAGTGTCTTCAATAAATGGTGTTGAGAAAACTGGACAGTCACATGCCAAAAAAAAAAAAAAAAAAAGAAAAAAAAAAGAAACTCAACCATTATCTTACACCATGCACAAAAATTGACTAAAAGTGGATTAAAGACTTAATCCACTGAAACCATTTAACTGAAACCATTAAACTCCTTGAAGAAAACATAGGCAATAATCTCTTTGCATAGGTCTTCGGCAAAGATTTTTTTTTTAATCTGTCTCCAAAAGCAAAAGCAACATGAAATAAGTGGAACTACATTATACTAAAAGGGTTCTACACAGCAAAGGAAACCACCGACAAAATTAAAAGCCAGCCTAATAAATGGGAAAAGGTGTTTGCAAATCATATACTGATAAGGAGCTAATATCCAAAATATATAAAGAACTTATACAAATGAATGGCAAACATACAAATAGTCTAATGATTAAAAATGGACAGAAGATCTAAATAGACATTTTTGCAAAGATAACATATAGGTGGCCAACAGGTACATAAAAAGATGCTCAGTGTTCTTAATCATCAGAGAAATGCAAATCAAAACCACAATGAAATAACACCTCACACCTGATGGAATGACTGTTATTTAAAAAGAAAATAAAAGGGCAAGTGTTGGCAAGGATGTGGAGAAGAGGAAATCTTTGTCCACTTTTGGTGGGAACATAAATTGGTGTAACACTATGGAAAACAGTATGGATGTTCTCAAAAAATTAAAAGTAGAACTACTATGTGATCCCATCAATTCCATTTTTTGGCTATTTATCCAAAGAAAATGAAAACACTAACTTGAAAAGACATATGCAGCCCCGTGTTCATTGTAGCATTATTTACAGTAGCTAAGATATGGAAACAAACTATTCATTAATGGATGAATAAAGAAATTGTGATATGTGTGTATATGTATATTAATATTAATATATATATTCCTACACACATATCTTGCCATTTGTGACTACATAGATGGATCTTGAGGACAATGTGCTAAGTGAAATTAGAGAAAAACAAATAATCATCTGATTGATCTCTTTTGTATGCAAAATCTAAAAAAAAAAAAAAAAATGAAGAGGAGGAAAGAAGAACCTCATAGATTCAGAGAATAGATTAGTAGATTAGTAGTGCCAGAGAAGAGGGTAAGGGAAGGGTTGGGAGAAATGGGTGAAAGGGTATAAATTGATTAAAAAACTAAAAATAAAAAAACATGTAGAAATTTAACTAATGTTTAAATTCCCACCTATTAGTCAGCTTTGCTGCTGAAGAAACACCCAGACTCTCAGTGTTTTATAGGAGTAGACATTTAGTCTTTGCTTCTGTAGGTGTTGTGACTTCAGGTTATCTGTGGTTGCTGTAACTCTGCTTCATCCAGCTTTGCTTTCCTCAGCAAATCTATTTTTAGACCAAGGCTGAGAGAGAGTATACTATTTAGGGCATGCCCATTCTTTGACAGTAGGGATAAACATAAGGCTAAGACAAAATCTATATGTAATACTTCGGCTCAGTTTTGGTGTATGTCAAATCCCCTTACACCCCATTCAAAAATACATCACTAAGTAAGCTCAATAGCAATGGGATGGAATGTGTACTGCAAGGGTAAAGAGGACAAGGGTTTGTGAATGAATATTTGCAAACATGGTAAATCTGCACCAATGTAGGCTCTTTCACTTGGCCATTAACCTCAAGACAGTTTCAGTGCAAAATAGGTGGTTTGAAATTAGAGCAAATATGTATTATTCAAAGAAGCCTCCCTTTAGGTTTATCCTGTCATAATGTTTGTATTCTGGGTATGTTTATTTAAGAAAAAAATCAAGTCTTATTTCTGTCTGGAATTTCATATAAGCTGTATGTTCTATCAAATTCCCATTGCAAAGACTTACTGCTGATGATTCAGATTGTAGTTTCACAAGTTATTTTAATTCTGTACATGGGAGACAACCTAAATATAGAATCCTAACCAGAGAAAAATCAAATCTGATTTCTCAGAAGAAGAGTTCATGTGTTGTCACAACTTGAGGGGAAGGCTGGGAGGCATTAGATCACTTCTAATTCTACTTGAGTCTTTCTTGTTGCTCCAGGGTGAGATACCTTCCTTGCTGGTTCCAGGCTACATTCCGTTTCTTCCTCCTCCAGGTCAGCCGGTTTGACCAGGACCTTGTACCTTGCCACATTTCTTCCTATGGATAGTAATGGTTAAACTAATCATTTGGTTATGTGTTTGCATCTAGGTGGAGAAATAAATAATGACACTTTGTTTAGGGCCATATTTTACAAGGTTAAATGATGACTTTGTAGTGGAGTAAACCATTACTTACTCCTTAGAAGTTACTACTGCTGTTTTTTCACCTGGAAAATAAACCAGAATTCCATAGGAGTTTCCATCACCAATATGAGCCCAAATCAGTCTCATCTACCTCTTGATATGCTTTGCTTTGGTCTTTTTTGATAAGTTGGGGTCTCCATTTCTTATTTAATCTCTTCACATTATCAAGATCACACGTATGGTTTTTGCTTTATTTATTTATTTTTAAATATATGTTTATTTTGAGAGAGAGAGAGAGAGAGCACCAGCAGGGGGAGGGGCAGAGAGAGAGGGAGAGAGAATCCTAAGCAAGCTCCACACTGTCAGTGGGCAACCCAATGCAGGGCTCAGTCTCACAAACTGTGAGATCATGACCTGAGCCAAAACCAAGAGTTGGATGCTTAAGTGACTGAACCACCCAGACACCCCTTTGCTTTATTTATACTAATTATATTAGCAAACTTGTAGATAACAATCGGAAGAACTACCAAACAAAATCTGATGAACATCAATGTAATAAAAGGAATATTTCAGCCCCTTTCTCTGGCTCACAAAACTCAAGCTATAACCACTCTTCCCTATTTTGGCTCATGTAAAGGCCTTGATATTGGTGACTCACCCATTGACATAAGGGATTCTCCCTCTACCATTTTTACAGAGTCGGCAGGGCTGAGGCTCATATACTGGGACAGAGTGATGGGACAGGAATTTGCACCAAATTCTACATGCAGAAGCTTTAATGATGCCCATTTAAGACTTATCAGAGTCTCAGGGCGCCTGGGTGGCTCAGTTGAGCGTCTGACTTCAGCTCAGGTCATGATCTCACAGCTCTGTGAGTTGGAGCCCTGCATCAGGCTCTGTGCTGCCGCCTTGGAGCCTGCTTTGGATTCTATGTCTCCCTCTCTCTCTGCCCCTAACTCACTTGCATTCTGTCTCTGTCTCTCTCAAAAATAAATACACGTTAAAAATTTTTTTTTAAAAAGACTTATCAGAGTCTCACAGATTACCAAAAACTTCAGAGCTATCAAGTTATGTTAGCTATTGATTAGTTATCTATTCGAATTTATTTTATTATTTTTTACAAATATGCCTCTTGCTGCCTTATAGATAGGGAACAAAAATATCTCAGCATATTTTGTGTTTCTCTCTTTCTCTATATATGTTATGTTATATACTTAAACATATTTTGTTTTTTACAACAAAAATGGTTTTTAGCCAGGTTTTATGAATATAGTTGTACAACTATGGCATTATTTTTGATTTATGAAAAATAAATGGTCATATTCAGGAAAATATTGCCAATAATATCATTGTCTTATTGTTTTGCTTAATGATATCTTCATAAATGGCTAAAATTATTTTATGAAAATGTTTAATATTTGAGAAAGAATCTTAAGTATTGATAAAAGGAAAACATAAATGCCTCAATGGGTTTCTTAGAAAAAGGAATTAACATTAAGTGTACTTCTTTTGTTTTCTTTTTTTTTTTTTAATGTTTATTTATTTTTGAAAGAGAGAGAGACCAAGTGCAAGAGGGGGAAGGGCAGAGAGAGAGAGGGAAACACAGAATCCAAAGCAGGCTCCAGGCTCTGAGCTGTCAACACAAAGCCTGACAAGGGGCTTGAACCCACAGACCGTGAGATCATGACTTAAGCCGAAGTTAGATGCTTAACTGACTGAGCTACCCAGGTGCCCCTTAAGTGTATTTATTATATTAATTATCAAAGAAAAGCCAATTTAAAATGTAAAATGAATAATACCACCTATCCAATAATAAACTATATATGGTACTCAGTGCTAGTGAGGATACTATAAAATGTGCATTACTGACATGTTCTGTTAAATTTAATGCTATTTTTCCTCAAAGCAGTTTGACCATTCATGTCTAAAGTTTGAAAATGTTTCCACATTTTGTCTACATAAATCTACTTTGAGAAATGTATTCTAAAAGAAGTATTTATATATAACAACTTGACTATAGAAGGATTTTTTTTTTTTTAATGTAGAGAGAGCACACTCAGGAGTGAGCAGAGGAGGGGCAGGGGAGAGGGAGAGAGAGAATCCCAAGCAGGCTCCGTGCTGTCAGCACAGAGCCTGATGTGAGGCTCTATCTCAGGACTGTGAGATCATGACCTGAGCCAAATCAAGAACTGGATTCTCAACCAACTGAGCCACCCAGGTGCCCCTAGAAGGAGTTTAAAGTTAGCAAAGCAAGGAACAAAATTTTGAATTCATCAATGTAAGTTGCTGCATGAAACGAGAGGTCACATCATTAAACCCCTCCAACTGGCTAGAAGAAAAGCCTGATATCAGCATTTTTTCTGGATTTACTGCCCTTGCCTTGTATCAAATCATGTAATAAACCCAGGGAATTTGGGATCCTGGGGGAAAAAAATGATGTTTCATCTCTCTTCAACTGCTTTCATTGTAGTTGCTTTAATTTCTTGCAAACAAAATTCTTCAAGGGGTAACTATTGATTTCAGTATTTTAAAGTATAATTTGATCAATCCTTGCCCAGGGCAGCAAGTTCTTTTCAGATATTATAGCTGTGGCGACTTAGATACCTCCATTCCAAGTTCAAACATAGGACTCCTCTTGAAGGACCATTAGGCAGTGGGAGTTCCTGTGGTCAGTTTTTGCCAGTGTCCATGAAACCAAGCCTAAGACCCTGATTTTTACCAGCAAACAGAGCTGAGCCCTATCATGCTGAGGCCTGCTCTCACTTTATCCTATTCCATTTTAGTCTGGGAATCCAAGTGCCAAGAGATTGTGCTTCTTCCCATTCGACCATGAGAGCACCTCAGAGAGCCATATTAGGTAACCTGCTCTGTGTGTCCAGGCCTAGACCCGGGAATCCTTTATTTATCCTTACTCAGGGGGAGTAGAAAGATGCATCCTTGAAAGCTCTGGGATTGGACTCCATTTCATTTATTCTTTCCCAGTCACCATCTTCTAAAAATGTTTGACATATTCTTTATAAAGTATGCTAGTTTTCTATTACTGAGTAGCACATTACCATAAATTTAGAAGCTTAACTAAGCAACCTTTTATTATTTCATTATTTCTGTTGACACAGTATAGTTGAGTTTTCTGTTCAGAATCCCAAGACTGAAATCAAGATATTTAGCAGGACTGAGATTTCATCCGGAGCCTGGATCTTCTTTCAAGATCATTCATGTTATTGGCAGATTCAATTCCTTGTGATTGTACTGAGGTCGGTCTCTCTCTCTCTCTCTCTCTCTCTCTCTCTCTCTCTCTCATTTCCTCCCTCCCTCTCCCTCTCCCTCTCTCCCTCCCTCTCCCTCTCCCTCTCTCCCTCCCTCTCCCCCTCCCTCTCCCTCTCCCTCTCCCTCTCCCTCTCCCTCTCCCTCTCCCTTCCTCTCCCTCTCCCTGTCCCTCATTCTCCCTCTCCCTGGTTGTTGTCTGGAGATCTCTCTTAGTTCTAGAAGCTTCCAGCAAGTCTGTGCTATATGGCTCCCTCCATAGACAATTGACAACATGGCTTTTATTATTTTTTTTTTCCTCCTAGGCCAGCAGGAGAACTTCTCTCTGACACTCACCTTCTTTAAAATGCTCATCTAAGTAGAATAGGTCCTCCAGGATAATCTCTCTTTGAATTAACTCAAACTCATCTGATTATTAACCTGATCATGAGAGTGATATATAGGGTGGGTATATCAGGAAGGAAAAATCTTGGAGACTATATTAGAATTCTGGCTACTAGAGTTTTCCCTCTGTCTGAACCAATTGTTTCATTATAGTTTGCACTGTTCCCTTTAATGTGGAAATTTTTACTGTATCAAATTATAGAAAGTTATATACATTGAAATAATAAGAGATAATCTTTAGGTTGGCGGGCAATTTTACCTTTTTCCTTATACTCTTGTATACTTTGGTATTGGGGTTGTATCAATAGTGTGCTGATAAATATTGAACAACTTTCTCTTCAAAAACAAAAGCCCTTTTTTGTAACATTTGTGGATCTGTGGTGTAACTACTCCCACCATGGCCAGTTCCAAGCTACCAATATGTTGATGCTGAATGAAGAATTAGTAGGAAATGCATACCATTTATTCTAGCAAGCTGGTGCAGCTAGCTCCAGAACACCTATTCTTATTATATTTATTATAAAAATGAGGTCTTTTCATTTTAGAAGAAATGAACATTTCCCTTGACACTATTTGGATCTGATAGAACTGTATATTTGACTAAGAATCACTGAAGTAAAATTTAGAAACCTCTCAAATGAGCAGCACTAGTTTTTACACATATTCTGTTTAAAAGACAAAGTATTTAAAAAAAAAAAGTATTTTTACATGATTGATTAGATTGACCCTTGAGGCAGTTTAAATACATAGTGATTAACAGTCCGATCATAGGATTCTTCTGAGAATTCAAGTCCTTTGTGATAGAAGGTCCAGCATACTTAAGAGAAAGCATAGGCCCTTTGGGGGCTAGAGCAAATGTTCTTTTCTTCTTTTTTTAATCAATATCATAGATAGAAATATTCTTTGAAAACATTATTCTTACTCATAGAAGTAAATTTAAGATTATTATTTTAAAAGTTACAATAGTATTATACCTTCTCAAAAGGGAAAAAACTGAAGGCAAAAACACACTTAAAATATATAGAATTTGATATAATTTTTATAAGCATATAAAGCTAACAATCAGGATAATGCGGTTAATATTCAAAGATAAAAAAATCACAGACTAGATGGTACAAATGTTCAGTTTTTGTTTTAAAGCATTATTATTTTCATTTTTTTCTTTCCCTTTTTAGGAAATAGGTTTTAAAAATATGGAAGGAAATAACAGTAAAAGGCAAATTGCAGTTTCACTGAATTCACTAAATGAGTTCTACCAATCTTGTGCTAATGTTTCATATTTACTTTAATAAAAGTAGAATGTTTCATTGATGGGAAAACAGATAAAGAATCAAAGAATAGGTCTCTACTCCTAAGTAGAGACATCATCAAATCCCTAAAGTAGAAGCTTAGCTATCTGTAATCATTTGTAAATTAAAAAGAGATAAATTTCAGGAAATGATAAGATCAAATATTTCTCCCTGAAGGGTAAACAAGTTTATAGAACTGTGACTGCCATACCCAGTATTGTTTTCAGGAATGGAAATATTATCAGTCATTATATTCAAAGCATTCTAGACTCAAAACTTGGAATGATCTATAAATAGGAAGTAAGTTGGGAAAAAGTGGATAAACACTGTCCAAAAGTGAATAAAGAAAATGTCAAGTCAGGAAGGACCAAAAGAGAAACTACTCCAGGGATCAGAGAAGAGAGAAATAGATGCCATGTTCCAAATAAATGTTAGTTTATTCAAACCCTTTATAATTCATGGAGGATATGATGTGATTGAATCAGGTTAATATTTACTGAAATCACATATAGATTTCTACATTTTTATTTATTTTTGGGACAGAGAGAGACAGAGCATGAACGGGGGAGGGGCAGAGAGAGAGGGAGACACAGAATCGGAAACAGGCTCCAGGCTCTGAGCCATCAGCCCAGAGCCTGACGCGGGGCTCGAACTCCCAGACCGTGAGATCGTGACCTGGCTGAAGTCGGACGCTTAACCGACTGCGCCACCCAGGCGCCCCTAGATTTCTAAAGGTTTAAAAAATAGACTTTAGGTTATTCTAATAAAGTCTTTCTTACATAACTGTGAAGTATAGATACTATGATATATCTCTGGTCACTTGAAATAGGGAAGAAACTTTCTTTAACGCTTTATTTATTTTTGAGACAGGGAGAGACAGAGCATGAACAGGGGAGGGTCAGAGAGAGGGAGACACAGAATCTGAAACAGGCTCCAGGTTCTGTGCTGTCAGCACAGAGCCCGACGCGGGGCACGAACCCACGGACTGTGAGATCATGACCTGGGCCGAAGTCAGCTGCTTAACCGACTGAGCCACCCAGGTGCCCCAGAAACTTTCTGTCAGTACCATGTTATGACATCCATTCCGGCAACTCTGTAACAAAAAATGCCAAAGTCTTGTCTGTTAGGAAGACTAGTGGCATTAATTCGGTCATGTCTGAATTTTATTTACCTTGAATCTCCTCTCTAATTCCCCGGTTTTACAGATTGGGATCACTGTAGCACTTCCCTATTGTTAATTACCTCCCACCTCTGTCATAGGAAAATGGAATACACATTCTAGGGCTTTTAGGTCATTGGTTTGGAATCAGTTCAGTTTTGTTGCTTCTTCCTTTTATATCATTTGTTATCTGCCTTCTTAGGCCATCTTGTATTTTAGTTTAATAGGTCTCAACCTGATCCTTTGGGCAAAGCTTTTGTGTTGGTACCAGGATAGGTATCTTGCCCTGAAAGCCATCACCTATTATGCTGAAACTCCTGAATGTTGTGCTCTGGTTGCTTTCTGTGAATTATACCAAATATTTATTGTAGGTGTTTTCTGTGCATATGGCTCATCTAATTGCATGTTCATTATTCATCTTTGAGCCATCCCTTATCCTGCCTATGCAGATCTACCTGGCCTTCATGTGTCGCTTCTTGGTCTGGCATAATATAGCCCCAACCAAGCACAGAGTACACCACAAGTTAGTGTAGTATATTACGATTTTCTCTAACCATTTTCCCCCACAAATTCTATGAAAAAAATTTGGATTCAGGATAATTATAGTGGTTGGCATATGTTCACATTTGGTGTTCACAGAAAATTAGAATAAGTAGATTTATTAGAGAATATTCTGACCAAGCTCCTCTTACTATGCCTGGGTTTCAGAGACAGCAGTTGGTGTAAATGTTCAAAATAACCTCAGGATAATGGGTGAAAGATGAGGATCTCATAGCTTGGAAAGCCATAATACTAAAGGTTTCCTTCTTGGATTCCAACAACATAATCCAAATAGCTCTAATACTGAGCAAAACCCTAAACTTAGCAGGGTTGTATTTGGCTTGTTCCTTCTGGTCTTTCATACACTCCTGGACTTTAAGATACTTCCTGCTCATGAAACACTTATTCAGTGTTTCATTCTTTTAATATAAGTCTCTTCAGTGCAGAAAATATAAATCCCGATTGACTAGCATTCCACCATTGAGTCATGAGGGGCACCAGAATGAAGGATGGAGAAATATTCAAGCCTAAGAGATTGGCTGGCATCCTGCACTTCTGCTGTTATTCTCTCTACCCATTCTATCAGTTGCATCCCTGATTAATAATCTGTGAGAGAAGGATCTGTGTCTGTCTTATTCACTGCTTTATCATCAGTTCCTTGCATGGTATGTGATCTACAGTCTAGTATACAAAAGAATGCTAAGTTCAAGAAGACCTTTAGCCCTAGTCCAAGAAATTTTGAGAACTCTTTATGCCGTTAGTATAAAAATAAATAATTTTCAAGAGATGAAGCTTAATATTTGGGGAAAGAAACTTTATCAAAAGCTTCTGAAGTAGTTAGATGTGAAGGGATACATAAAATATTAGTATACATAAAGTATTAGCTTTATTGCTAGATAAAATATATTATTTCAGACTCACAAACATAAAGAGAATCTAGAAAAATCCTCATGTAGTTAAAAAACAGCTAGAGAATTAGAACATTATTGAACTCTGCAGGATAACAAATGATAACCCTAAGGATATAACTAAATGTGAATAAACAATAACTCAGACAACCTTTACAGTGGCACACCACAGAAAAGAAAGCTATGATTATATTTAATGTATTTTTATGGAACAAATGCATAGGAATGCATGATGGGGATAATTAAAGCTAATGAATGCTTATATGCCTCTGCTTAGCAAATCTGAAATTGATAGAACAAAGTGGGCAATGAAGGTAGGGTCTTGTATGGCAACACAGAAAAAGAAATTAGAATGAGATTATGCTTTGAAAACATAAAGTTGTATTGTTGAGGCCCACTATGAAGTTTATGGGCTGAAGAGATAATATCATCAGATGGATTTTAAACTGTTTGACTCCAGAGACCTTAAAAAAGTTTAACTAATTTTAAATAAAAAAGTTTAATAAAGACCTTAAATTGTTTGTTGTGCTTGGTACTGCCTATGGCTTTGGAAAAGAGAGATCAATAAAAGAAGCAAACAACCAGGGAAAGAATCAGTGGGGTTGTTAAGGAATCTAAGTAGAAAGTTAGTGACAGATAAAATTGATAATATTGTAGAAAAAAAAAACCTAAAAAAATTCAGCTTTCACATTTACTAAATTCACAAATATGGAGGTCTTGAAAACAATGTGGTATATCTTATGCGCAGCATGCTCAGTCTCTTTTCAAAAGACAGTTGAGGGGTGCCTGGGTGGCTCAACTGGTTAGGTGTCCAACTCTTGATTTCAGCTCGGGTCATGATCTCATGGTTCCTGGGATGGAGCCCAGTATTGGACTCCCCTGCTGAGCCTGCTTGGGATTCTTTCTCTCTCTCTCTCTCTCTCTCTCTCTCTCTCTCTCCCTCCCTCCCCTGCTCATGCACTCGCTCACTCTCTCAAAATAAATACATAAACTTAAAAAAATACAATTGAATAGAAATGATATGGTAGGAAATATATCTTCTCTATGAATACTGTAAATCTTGGAAGAAAGACTATGAGAGCAATGGCTGGTTCACTACCATCCACATCCTTAAACAGTAAGTTCAAGATCTCTTTTCCAACTGGCTTCAGCTCTGCAACTAAAACATTGCTTCTTTTACAGCTGGCAGTTGATTCAAACTGCTAATTGCTGAATTTTCCCATAAGGAAACTGGTGCCGGATCCCCTGGTGGATTCCCAGGAATTGTACATGCCAAGAACATTTTGATTCTAGAGGGAAGCAAATGAAAAGTGGATTGTAAAACATTCTACTCATGATGAACAAAGCTGAATGACTCACAAAAGACTCTCAAGAACTGTTGATTCAAACACCCAAGGTTCCAGGAATCAAGTAAAGATAGGAGAAGCACAATTGAGAAATATTAAGAGTTTACCTTGCTGTGTAACTTAAAGGGAATTTCAACTATTTTTATTGAAACTAAAAATTGTTTCCCTTCCTGGTGTTTATTTTCACCATTTTTATGCTTCTATTCATATTCATTTTACTCTCAGTGCTCTACAAAACCCGTTCTTACCAGGTCTACTTCATGTTAATACAGGGGCAATTTTAAATCTTTTTTTTTTCCATAATGGCAACATTTGACCACTCATTTCTTTGTGAAACACCTCACCCCAGCCTTGAGACTGAACACTATACTCTCTCTTTTGGTTATCCTCCTGAGCCAGTCATCCTTAAACTGCTTTGCTGATTTCTCCTCAAATCTCTGACTTTAAATGTTGGAAGGCCTCAGGGCTCAATCCTTGAAAATATTCTGTCTAAATATATAGTTGAGACAATTCCATCCAGTCCCAGTCTGTATTCCTCATCAAATCTAGTTTCTGGTGATTCACAAAATGTTCTCTCTAGACTTCTTCCCTGAACTCCAGGTTCATATATACAATTATTTAATCTGCTTTATGTCTCATATTTAGTGTATCTAAACCTGAATCTGAATCTTGCTTGCTATGAACTAAAGGTTTGTCTCCCTTCAAAATTTGTATGTTGAAACTTAATCCTCAGTGTGATGGTATTTGGAGGTGGGGAGTCTTTGAGAAGTGATTAGCTCACAAATGGGACTGGTGTCCTTATAAAAAGAGGCCCCCGAGAGCTCCTTTATTCTCCTGCCGTATGAGGACACAGCAAAAAGATGGCCATCTCTGAACCAGAAAGAAGGCTTTCACCAGACACCGAATCTTCCAGTACTTTAGTTTCAGACTTCCAGTTTCCAGAACTGTGAGAAATAAATTTCCATTGATTTTATAAACCACCCAGTTTATGGTGTTATGTTGTAGCATCCCAAACAGACTGAGACATTACTCATATACTCCCTGTCATACTAAGTAAGTAGCTCCATGTTTCCATTGATCAGGTTGTGAACCTTGATGCTCTCCTTGTCTCATCTCATTCTCTCACAACCCACACGCAATCCATCAGGTAAAATTTCAAAATATGCCTGGGGTCTGACCACATCCTATTACCTGCACTGTGATACCCTGGTCCATGCCCTTGTTTCTTGCCTGGATTACTGCAACAGTCTTCTAGCAGGTCTTTCTCATTCTGTCCTCATCTGCCTACAGTTAATTCTTTTTTTTTAAGTTCTTTTTTTAAATTTATTTTGAGAGAGAGAGAAAACACATGCACATGCGTGCACACACAAGATTGGGGGAGGGGCAGAAGGGGAGAGAGAGAATCCCAAGCAGTCGCCACCTATCAGTGCAGAGCCTGACATGGGGTTCAGTCTCACTAGCTGTAGGATGGTGACCTGAGCCAAAATCAAGATTCAGATGCTTAACAGACTGAACCACCCAGACGCCCCTGCCTACAGTTAATTCTCAACACAGCAGCCAGAATGGCTCCATTAAACATTTTAATTATAGTTCTCCTTTGATCAAAACCTCAAAGGTCTTTCCATCTAGTTCAGAGTACAATTTAAAGCATTTAAAATACAGCAGTGGCTTCATATTCTTCAGCTCTGTCCTTTAACCTTTTGGCTCTTGAGTCACATGGGCCTCCTTACTATTTTTCAAATACTCTCAAATCAGGATATGCACAGAAGCTTTTCCACCCGCCTAAGATAATTTTCCCAAGACCCATGATTTGAATTCCCTTGTTTCTCAGGTTTCACTTCAGTGAGGGCTTTGCTGATTTTCATATGTAAAATAGAATTTCTATTATACTTTTCAATATCTAATAGACTACATAGCCATATATTTCTTTTTTTTTTTAAGGATTTTCTTCTTAATGTTTATTTTTATTTTTGAGAAGAGAGAGCATGAGCAGGGAGGGGCAGAGAGAAGGAGACACAGAATCCCAAGCAGGCTCCAGGTTCTGAGCTATAAGCGCAGAGTCAGACACAGGGGCTCAACCCATGGACCGCAAGACCATGACCTGAGCCAAAGTCAGATGCGTAACTGACTGAGCCATCCAAGTGCCCCTATTTATTTCTTTATCATCAATATCCCACACTAGATTTAAACTCTGGGAAGGCAAAGTTTGTTTTGTTTTGTTTTGTTTTGGTGTTGTTTTTCTGTACTCCCCCACCGTACCCCCACTGATCTCAGCACCAAGGACAGCACCTAATATATAACATGAAGAGTAAATTTTTTCTTCAGTAAATAAAAGGATGAATGAAGCTATCATCTACTTAGCATAAGAGTGAAAGTACATCCTCTTTATCCCTCTTTGTTCAATTTCACACTAATAAATGGTCAAGTTAAAAATATATTATTTCATTAATTGCTTCATGTATATGAAAAAAATCAAGTCAAGTATTTTTTGTCTTCTAGTCAAACAGGTATTAGAATGTCACCTCTATCTTTAAATGTTACTTATTTTTACTTTTAAAAATGTTTATTATTTAATTATAGTTGACATACAGTGTTTACATTAGTTTTAGGTGCACAACACACTGATTTGACAATTCTATACATTATGCAGTACTTAGCACAATAAGTGTAGTCACCATCTGCCACCATACAAAGTTATTAAAATATTATTGACTATATTACCTATGCTGTAGTTTTCATTTCTGTGATTTATTTTTTTTGTAGCTGGAAGTTTTGTACCTGTTAATCCCTTCATCTGTTTCATCTAGTACCCATTCTCCTTCCCTCTGGCAAACACCAGTTTGTTCTCTGTATTGGTGAGTCTGCTTCTATTTTTCTTTCTTTGATTTTTAGATTTCACATACAAGTGAAATAATATCATATTTGTCTTCATATGAGTTATTTCACTTAGGATAATACCCTCTAGGCCCACCCATGTTGTTTCAAATGACAAGATCTCACTCTTATTTAGGGCTGAGTAATATTTCATTACACACACACACACACACACACACACACACACACATCTTCTTTATCCCATCTATTGATGGGCAGGTGGGTTGCTTCCGTATCTTTGCTATTGTAAAGAATGGTGCAGTAAACTTAGGGGTGCATCTATCTTTTTAAATTAGTGATTTCATTTTCTTTGGGTAAATACCTACTACTAGAATTACTGGATACTATGGCATTTCTATTTTTAACTTTTTGAACAACCTCAGTTTGGTTTCCCACAGTGGCTATGCCAATTTACATTCCTGCCAACAGTTCATGAGTGTTCCTTTTTCTCCACATCCTTACTAACACTTGTTATTTCTTGTCATTTTGATACTAGCCATTCTGACTGGTGTAAGGTTAGTGATGTTGAGCATCTTTTCATGCATGTGTTGGCTATATGTATGCCATCTTTGGGAAAATATCTGTTAGGCCCTCTGCCCATTTTTGATTGGATTATTTGTGGGAGAAGGGTTAGTGTTGAGTTGTAGAAGTTTTTATATATTTTTGACCTTAACCCTTTATTGAATATATAATTTGCAAATATCATCTTACATTCACTAGGTTGCCCTTTAATTTCATTGATGGTTTTCTTTGCTGTGCAAAAGAGTTTTATTTTGGAGTATTTTCAATATTGGTTTTGCTTTTGTCTCCTTTGCCTAAGGAGACATCCATAAATACATTGCTAAGACTGATGTCAAAGAGATTACTGCCTATGTTTTCCCTAGGAGTTTTATGGTTCAGAACTCATATTTAGGTCTTTAATTGATTTTGAGTTTATTTTTGTGTGTGATGTATGAAAGTAATCCAGCTCCATTCTTTTGCATATAGCTGTCCAATTTTCATGGCATCAATTATTGAAGAGACTGACTTCCCCTCATTGTATATTCTTGCCTCCATTGTCCTAGATTAATTGAACAAATAAGCATAGGATTATTTTCTGGGCTTCCTATTCTATTTCATTGATCTATGTGCATATTTTGGTGAGAGGACCAAACTGTTTTGATCCATATAGCTTTTTAGTATGTCTTGAAATCTAGGATGGTGATACCTCTAGGTTTGTTCTTCTTTCTCAAGATTGCTTTGCCTATTTGGGATCTTTTGTGGTCCCATACACATTTTAGGACTATTTGTTCAGCTCTGTGAAAAATACTGTTGGTATTTAGATAGGGATTGCATTGACTCTGTAGATTGCTTTGGGTAGTATGGACATTTTAACTATATCAATATTCCAATTCATAAGTATGGAAAGCTTTCCATTTGTGTCATCTCCAGTATCTTTCATCACTGTTCTATGGATTTCATCATTTAAGTCTTTCACCTCCTTAGTTCAGTTTAACTCTAGGTATTTTATTCTTTTTTGTTGCAACTGTACGTGAGATTTTCTTTTCAATTTTTTTCTTTTCAATTTTTTTTTCAACGTTTATTTATTTTTGGGACAGAGAGAGACAGAGCATGAACAGGGGAGGGGCAGAGAGAGAGGGAGACACAGAATCGGAAACAGGCTCCAGGCTCTGAGCCATCAGCCCAGAGCCCGACGCGGGGCTCGAACTCACGGACCACGAGATCGTGACCTGGCTGAAGTCGGACGCTTAACCAACTGCGCCACCCAGGCGCCCCTTCTTTTCAATTTTTTAAAGTTTATTTTGAGAGAGTGAGCAAGAGAGAGCCTGATGTACTGGCAGTACGGAGCCTGGTTGGGATTCTCTGTATCTAGAAAACTCTTTATCTGTCCTTCAATTTTAAATGATAACTTTGCTAGTACAATATTTTTGGTTACACATTTTTTGTTTTGTTTTTTGTTTCTTGTTTTCATTTTTTAGTGCCTTTAATATATCATACCACTCCCTTCTGACTTGCAATTTCTGTTAAAAAAAATCAGCGGATAGCCTTATGGGATTCCCTGGGTAGGTAACTCGTCGCTTTTCTCTTGTGCTTTTAAAATTATCTCCTGGGGCGCCTGGGTGGCTTGGTCGGTTAAGCGTCCGACTTCGGCTCAGGTCATGATCTCACGGTCCGTGAGTTCGAGCCCCGCGTCGGGCTCTGTGCTGACAGCTCAGAGCCTGGAGCCTGTTTCAGATTCTGTGTCTCCCTCTCTCTCTGCCCCTCCCCTGTTCATGCTCTGTCTCTCTCTGTCTCAAAAATAAATAAATGTTAAAAAAAATTAAAAAAAAATTATCTCCTTATATTTAATCTTTGACATTTTAATTATTATGTGTTGTGTGAACATGTTTGAGTTCATCATATTTGGGGGTCTCTTTGCTTTCTGGAGCTGGGTATATGTTTTCTTCCCCAGGTTAGGGAAGTTTTCAGTTACTTTTTTTAAATAAGTTTTTTGACCCTTTCTCTTTTCTCCTTCTGGAATGCCTATAATGTGAATATTAGTATACTTGATACCTCAGAGATCCCTTAACCTATAATTTTTTTTTTTTATTTTGCTGTTCAGCTTGGGTAGTTTTCAGTACACAGTCTTCCATTTCACTGATCTGTTCTTCTCCATCCTCTATTCCATTATTGATTTTCTCTGATGTATTCATTTTAGTTATTTTATTACACAATTCTGATTGGTTCTTTTTCATATTTCCTATCTCTTTGTTGAACTTTTCACTGAGTACATCCTCTCTTCTCTCAAGTCTGGTGAGTAACTTTATGATCATTACTTTGAACTCTATCAGGTAGATTGCTTGTCTCTCTCTCTCTCTTTTTTTAAAGTTCTTTTTTGAGTTTTTTTCTTATGATCATTTGGATCATATTCCTGTGTCTCCTCATTTTGTTTGACTCTGTGTTTGTTTTGATAAATTAGACAAAACAGCTACTTCTCCTACTTCTGAAGGAATGTACCCTGCATAGACTGCTTGTGCCTAGCAGCTTTGGCTGGCTGGCTGGAGTTGTAGTAGGCATGGGCTGGGGGTCCTGGGGCACTCCATCCTCGGGAGCTCTAGTGGGACAGCTGAAGCATATATAGGCCAGGGGGCCTCAGGGTGCTTGATGCAAGGGGGCCAGGGTCTTGGTGGGACAGCAGGAACTGAAGCAGGTGCTTCAGGTTGTCTCAGGGCACTTTGTGCCTATGTTTCCTTGACAAGATGGTTGGGGCTGTAGGGGGTGCCGTTTAAGGGTGTCCTAGTGTGTGCTGTACTGGAGTTATTTTTGGAGATGGCTGGAGCTTGGGTGGTTGGGGGGAACCTCCTTGTGGGTACAGCTGATGCTGATGTGGGCTCAGCTAAGGCAGCTAATTGGCCAGACCGATACCCTGCTCCTCTGCACTATCAAGATGTAGGGAGAGCATAAAAAATAGTACTCACTGCTCCCTCCAACTCCAGAAAGCATTCCTGGAGTTCCCCTAGGGGGATTTCCTTTATATTCTAGTTGTCTTTAAACTGTGACTTGTTTTTTTCTATGCACCAATGCATCTGGGCCTACTGTGGGCTACATGCCTGAAGGGTCAGACTGGCCAGAGTACCCAGATCCTGCTTCTGTTTGTGTTATCAAGGTGGAAGGGAAGGGTAAACAATGGTACTCTAGGCCCTCTATCCCCAAAGAGCATTCCACAGGTTGTGCCTTCGATTTAGCAGACACTCAGGGCTGCTTCCTTTAAATTCTAGTTGCCCTTTTAAGCCTTGACTTTTTTTTTCTGTGCCCCTGGGCCAGTGAATCTGCTCTTGGTCCAGCAGGTAGTATCCATCCCTACTGTAGTTCAGTGTCAAGGCTGGGGTCTTTGTCTCTCCTCCTCTTCTGGATGTGGTCCCTCAGTTCTTTGTTGTGGAGAAGCTATTCCGTCAGCTCTTAGTTTTTCTTCAGGAAGAACTGTTGTATGTGAAGGTATAGATTCAGTGTATCTAAGGAGGAGGGGAGTTCAGGTTCTTCTTATATTGCCATCTTGGAACCTCTCTTTATCTTTACAGTGACCTATATCCATCTCCTGAATGACATTCCCCTTCCTGCACCCCAAAATAACTACTATTCTGACTTCTGTGATTATTATTAATTTTCCTGTATTCCTATCGTTTAACATATATGGATAAATTGCTAAATGACATAGTTTTCATGTATTCCTCTCTATGTAAATGGAATTGTATGATATACACTTTCTGCAAACTGCCTTATTTCACTTAAAATACTTTTAAAAGTTTTTTTTAAGGCTTAGTTATTTTTGAGAGAAAGGGAAAGAGTGCACAAGCAGAGGAGGGGCAGAGAGAGAGGGAGACAGATAATCCAAAGTGGGCTCTGCACTGACAGCCAAGAGCCTGATGCGGAGTTGAACCCACGGACCATGAGATAATGAACTGAGCTGGAGTTGGTTGCTTAACCGCTGAGCCACCCAGGCGCCCCTCACTTAAAATACTTTTTTAAGGTTTGTCTATTTATTCATTTGTGAATTCCTAAAAAATTTAAGAGCATCGTATATATGCCAGACATTTTTCTATGTATCAATAAATAAAGCAGACAAAGTTTTTATCATCATAGGACACATTCTAATAAAGGAAAACAAATAGTAACTAATAAACATGAATAAGTAAGCAAGTTAAATATGTAGCATATATAAGATGAAATAATATAGAGGGGAGCCTAGGTGGCTCAGTCAGTTAAGCATCTGACTCTTGGTTTCAGTTCCGGTCATGATCTCGCAGTTTGTGAGTTCAAGCCCTGCGTTGGGCCCTGCACTGACAATATGTAGCCTGCTTGGGATTCTCTCTCTCTCTCTCTCTCTCTCTCTCTCTCTCTCTCCCTCTCTTGCTGCCCCTCCCCTGCTTGTGCTCGCTCTCTCTCTCTCTCTCTCTCTCTCTCTCAAATTAATAAACTTAAATTTTTTTAAAGATGAAATATATAGAAAAAAGAAAAAAATAGAGTGTGGGGAATTAGTAGGACTCTGTAGGCAATGGGTATTATAGATAGGGTGGCCAAAGGAGTCTTCATTCAGCAGATGACTTGGAGTAAAAGCTTAAAGTAAGGAGTCTAGAAATTCAGATTTATAGGAGAATAACATTATATGAAGCAGAAACAACTAGAGCAAAGAACTCAAGGCAGGAACATGACTGCTGTGATTGAGAACTAGCAAGGGGACCAGTTCACTCTACAAGGAGTAGAGTGAACAAGAAAGGAGATCAGGAGATAAAGTCAGAGATTTAATGGGGATCCAGAACCCATAGAGTTTTATAAGCCACTGTGCAGATATCAGCGTTTTCTGTGAGTGAAGTGGAGAACTGCTGTAGCATTTTGAACAGAGGAGTGACACAAGCTGTCTTATATTTTGAAAGGATTTCTCTGTTGCTCCAATGAAAATCAATGGTAGACGACAGAGATGAAGGGAAGGGAGCTGTTTGGAAGCTATCACGGTAATATAAGCCTGATAGAATTTCTTGACAAATCGGAAGTATGCATGAAAGAAAGAGAGAAATCAAGAATCATTCCATAGTTGTTGCCCCAAGTAACTGGAAGGAGGCAATTTCCATCCACTGAAGTGGTTATACCCATCACAGTCCCATTTAACTTTGGCTTATGTAGAAGGCTGATGGATCATAGAGAATGATAGTGGACAATCATAAGCTTAATCAAGAGGTGTCTCCAATTGCATTTGTTCTTTAATGGTGATAGTGAATATAGTCCCTGACACCTGGAAAATTAGCTATCAAGCTGATTGATGCATTTTTTTTTCTCAATACCAATAAACAAAGAGCATCAGAAGTCACTTACTTTCACCTAGCAGAGTATAACAACACTTTTCTGCCACAAGGCTTTATCAATTCCTGGACTTGGCTCCATAATTTAGCTCAGTGGGACCTTAATTATCTTGTTTCCTATAGGAAATCATGCTGGTCTATTACATTGATTGTCCATGCTGATAGGACATATTGATTGGTAAGTAGCAGCTATCCTTGAAAGATGCATGCATACTAGACAATGGAAAATAAGATGAAGGACTTTGAGGAGTTTGCCACTGAATTAAATGTTTTGGCTGTTCAGTTGTCTAAAGGATGTTGGAATGCCCCTTCCAGAGTGTCAGATAAGTTGCATCTCAGGTCCCCGAACTCTATGACAAAGACACAATGCCTGTTGGACCTCTTTAGATTTGTAGATGACATATGCCAAAATTTAGTGTGTTGCTCAATTAATATACATATTTGGAAATGCTGCTCCTACCTACATCCCATGTAACTCATAATACTGAGAGTTTTGAGTGGGCCTCACAGCCAGGAAGGCCTTCCAACTAGCCCAGATTGTAGAGCAAAGGGTGTTGTACTTGTGCTTATGATCCAGTGAAATCAAGAGTGTTCAAGGTGCCTATTATTAGATTGCATTGATATCTGGAGACTGTGTCAAGTGCTGATGGGGAATTGCAGTACAGAACAATGCGTTTGGGAGGGGGAAAAAACTGAACTGTTCATATTGAACTAAGTATTTGTTATCTAACAAACCATAGTTGGGCATGTGCAGGATTATGTGGGTAAATCATACAGATGAAGCCTGAGGAGTTAAAATATTTGTTACCAATGTGAACATTCAGTGTGCCTAAGGAGACACTCAATGATAAGGTGTCAAAAATACTTATTCTGTCAATATAACTCTTTTTCATTATCAGCCTCAGTGCTGGCTCATCAGACTTCCTAAGGAAGAGGCCAAAAAAGACGTTTTTCGTGAATTTTTCAACACATAATCCCCCTTCCAGTTCTCACTACCCCTCCCCTCCCACGCCACCTCATATTTGATCTGGCTATAGCCACTGCTGAATGCCCTGTCTCCCAGGGGGCAGAGAACAATGTGTAGCTACGTGGTGTTAACTCAGTTATATGAGCTCTTTTCTATCATAGGGAAGATAGCAGACAGAATTTGTCTTCAGTGGAGTAGATACTTATACTGAATATGGATCTGATTTCTCTGCTTACTTCTGCCAGAAACAATTATTGAGGAATGAGAAAGCTGTATATATTGTTATAGCATTCTATACAACATTTCTTCTAAGGAACTTAGCATTTAGTAGGAGAAGAAAGGCAGTGAGCTGATGCCATGGCATTCAGTGATCTTTCCCTTTATGTACTCCATCAACCAGAAGCAACGGACCAAAGAAAATCGTGAAATGGAATATTAAAAACTCCATTATGGCTTCATACCTTATGAAGTTAGGCTAATGCACAAGAGGATGCGGGCTTCATTCAGTGATGCTTTCTCCTCCATAACCAAAATAAAGGGCTATGGGGCCAAAAGGTAGAATAAGGAATGTTCTATCTGACTACTTCATCTCAACGACCCACCAGTTCACCAAGGCCACTCAAGAAGCTTGTGCAGGGTATAGTCTTTTTTTTTTTTTAAATCCTGAGAAAATCTTGTTTCTTCTTTAAAATAATTAGATATAATATTTAAATTCTATATGTTTTTAAGAACAAACCAAGTATTTGCTTCTGTGACAAAAGTAAACCAGTCACAATTTTGCTAATATAATTTCTAGGATTTTACAATCATAAGAAATAGTATGCATGTCCCTATGTGAGGTTGGCTTTTTTTTTTTGGACTGCACTTGTTAGAATTTTGGTTATTAAGGCGACACTAATTTCATGAAATCAGGGAGCATTCCTTCATTTTCCATTCTCTGAAAGAATGAAGTCAAAGTTGAAATTACTACTTCTTGAATACCAACATTCCTAGAAAGCCCTATAAGACTGTTTTATTTGTTTACAATATTTTTAAATTACTTAATAAATATCATTAATATTAATAGAATTTTCTGTGACCTCTTGGTCTGTCTAGGAATTTCTCATTTATGTTGGAATTTTCAAATTGGTTGGGATATGGTTGCTTATAATAATCTCTTACATTTTTAATCTCTGCTACATATATATGTATGATTCTTCCATTCCTAATAATTTTTACTCATACCTTGTTATGTTTTGTCCTATCTGCCAAATGTGTCTTAGACTTCCCTATTCTAAAAGACATATACAACACACATGTATTGATTCTACATATCTTTTAAATAAAAATATTAATTCATCTTAAAACACCTTTAATAGGTACAGTAGTGAGCGACAGTATGTTTATCAGTTATATAATGCTGGATTAAAAATAATATATCATTCCAAACTTACTGAACTAAAACAATGATTGTTCTTTAAGATTTTGTGGGTTGGCTAGGAGGTTCCTTTTATGTATTCTCCTGGCCCACTCAGAAGGCTACCTTTAACATGGGAGGTACCTAGGCCAAATAGTCCAGGATTTTTCACATGCCTGGCAGTTGGCGGGGATACCTTGATTTCTCCTCTATGTGGCTTCTCCTCCAAGTAAACCTTCTTTCTTCACTGAAGTGTCAGTGTAGCATTCTAAGGGGGGAAAAATGGAATCTGAAAGTCCTCTGTGCCTTAGACTCTAGAATTTGTCATTTCCAAGACATTTATCAGAACTAGCCACAGAAATGGCCTAGATTCAAGGAGGGGAGAAACAGCCCTCACCTCTTGAGGGGAGAAGCTGCCAAAAATTGGTAGCACAGTTTAGTCTCCTATAGCCTGTCTTCTGACCTCAACTAATTACCCAGCTCTTATAAGTAAAATTCATTCACCTTTCCAAAGACCCCACCAAATCATAGTATCAGGACTGAAGGTTTTTTGCTTTTTTTAATTTATTTATTTTTAATTTTTTAAAAATGTTTGTTTATTTTTGAGGAAGGGAAAGAGAGCATGAGCTGAGAGGGGCAGAGAGATAGGGAGAAACAGAATCCAAAGCAGTCTCCAGGCTCTGAGCTGTCAGCACAGAGCCCAATGTGGGACTCGAACCCACAGACTGCAAGATCATGACCTGAACCGACATCTGATGTTTAACAGACTGAGGCATCCAGGTGCCCCGGATTAAAGTTTTTGATTCCGTGATCTTTATCAGTTCTGGGTGAGGCTTTTCAGGTGTGGGTTTTCTTAATCCAGAGACTTGTGAAATAAAGAGATAATAATTTATCTACCACTCCCCTCCTCAACATATAATGGTGAAATGAGTGTAGAGATCACTACTGATTTAAAGAGAAAGGAGACAGAGGGACAAAGCAGCTGTGGACTGTGGAAATTTTGGTGGTTCTGAATTCTAGGAGGGCATATGCCACCACTTCCCCTAACTCCTAGAACAAGAAATTAGACTTGATGATGATCCATTTCCATTTTCTGAGAGTGGTTCCCTAACCTATTTTTCTCTTCAGCTCTTGACTCTGCCCTCTGGGCTTTTAGCTCTAGACCTTGGGCTCATGGTCTGCCCTCGGTGACTCTCAGTCTGTTTCTGTGTCTCTTTCTTTCTCTTGCCTTTTATTACCCTCCCTCCCTTTTTTTTTTTTTTCTTATCAACAAGAAATAGTCCCTGTTTGCAGCTGTGTTAGTTTTCTAGAGGCCTCTGTTCATTTTAATCTAGCACTGTCCTTTTAGCTGAAGCTAATAGTGTTGATAACTTCCTCTTACATGTTTCTAGTTTCTTATGAATCTGATTCATTTTTCCTTCATGCTCTAAAAGATAAAATCCACAATTGATTTTTAAAGTTTTTAATGTTTATTGTTTATTTTTGAGAGAGAGAGAGAGAGAGCACGTGAGCAGGGAGGGGCAGAGAGAGAGGGGGACACAGAATCCAAAGCAGGCTCCAGGCTCTGAGCTGTCAGCACAGAGCCCAATGCGGGACTTGAACTCACAAACTGTGAGATCGTGCCCTGAGCCGAAGTCAGATGCTTAACTGAGCCATCCAGATGCCCCTAAAATCCACAATTGATTTTAAAACAGAACCCTATCTGAGGAATACATGAAACTTTTCTAAGGGATAATGTCCTTATGATTTTTAGAAGATAATTTTTTCTCTTTCTTTTTCTCAGTTGGCAGGGTCCTACTAGTAGCAACTTAATTTTCTGAGATCTTAACACCTTAAATTTCATTTTTACCATGAGACCAACTTTTATTTTTAAAAAAATCCTTTGTGGAGAGAATATGGAGAAAAGAAATAGGTTTGTTTTCCAACCCGTAGTGTATACTGTGTCTTCTGTAATTTCTGAAGATTTTTCTTGCTGCTCGAATTTCAGTTTATCTCTACCTTCTCATACCTTGTCACATGAACCTGTAAGAAGCCAACTGACAGTTTTGACATTCTGTCTGGAAATTTCCTTGGCCAGGCTCACAAGTTCATTAGTCTTATTTTATATCTTCCAAGTTTTTCAGATGGCATTGTTGTCAATTATTTCTCACTACATAATACAGATCACCCTTTCTCAAGCCTTCAATAGCAATTTCTTTATTGTTCTCACAGAGTCCACTAACACTTCCTGCTGCTCTTATAGTTTCCCCCTATTACCTCATCCGAAACTAACGCCACTCGTTTTAGACTTTTGTTATGGCAGTACCCAGTTTTAGGTACCAGTTTCTACATCAATTGTTTATTGTTGCATAGCAGACAACTCCCAAATTTAGTGGTCTAAAACAACACTTGTCTCTTCTCAAGATTCCATGGGTTGTCTGGGTGTTTTCTGCTTTCTCCTGGGCTTACTCATGTGGCTGCATTCCACTGCATCTGTGGCTGAGTTCGCCTATTCACATGTCTGGAAATCAGTGCTAATTTTTCCCCAGGGCACTTCAATTCTGCTCCATGTGGCTAATAGGCTAGACTAGTATCTTTACATGGTATTTCAGGACAGTGTTTTTAAGAGAGTGAAGGTGGAAGCTGCAAGGGCTCTTGAAGCCTAGCGTCTAGGATTCAAACAACTCTGCCACATTCTGTTTGTTGAAACAAATCATAAGGCCAGCACCGAATTATGATTGTGGTATCAAATAATCTGTGGTTGTTCAGAGGAAAAGTTTTGGAACAAATTGAATAAGTTCAAATCTTGGTTCTGTTATTCTTGGTTCTATATCCTTGGATTAACTCCTTAATTTCTTTCTGGCTCAGTTTTGTTATCTCTAATGTGGGACTAATAACCATTCATACCTCATATGGTTATTGCTGGGGATTAAATGTGTATGTAAAATACATAAAGTGTTTATAACAGGGCCTGGTATATTTTAAACTCTATATTAATGCTCATTCTTAGTATTTCATTTGCTGATTCTACTTTATTATCTCTCATTTACTCTTCGTTCTTCTTTAGTATGCTCTCTGTTCCTTGTACCCTGTTGACTCTGTAACTATCATTAGTGATCCCCACATGTAATAGATTGTTTATCATGTGTTGTTATTAATACTCCTTTCTTCTGGAATCACACTAGTGATTTCCCTGATTATCCTTTAACAGGACCTATAGGATTTTTTTTTTCTTCCTGATTCATTTTATCGTTCACAAGTGGTCTTTCCTTTTGTCCATTTTCTTCCTTTCTCAGTTGTCTCCCCTCGGCTAATCTCATCTAGTTCTATTTTGTGAACTAGTAACATATTAATACCAAATATGCTTCTTTATTTCTCAACATTATTTTAATTTCCAGTTGCCTACTTGATATGAACGACAAGTTCTTCAAATCCAAATTTTCTACCACAAAACTTATCTGTCAGACTTCACTGCATTCTACATTCTCATCATGGGAAATTGTATTATCATCATAGGATAATGGTCCAAAACTTGGAACGTTTTATTCTCTTATTCCTGTCACTTAATCTCTATAGATACCTTATTCAACACGCAGAACTCTAGTTGTAATGAGCCGACATGTCTTTATTGGAGTATTATTTAAAAAATTGTACCATTGGTCTTCCTGTTTGCACTGGTAGCACTTCCTCTCCTCTGTTGCCTCAGTTACCTTTGTACATACAGATCTGTCAATATCAGATTTTTTTTATTCAAAAAAATATGATTACAACTTACTGATTACACAATTAAAATCCTTGGAGGGGAGATCTCCATTTCTTTCATGGTCTTTTCTTACCCTATATCCCAATACTCTTTTTCTACTGTTACCCCTTTCCCTGCACTGGCACACACATACTTCTAATCATTTTATAATTTTGAGTTGCTTTTTGGGGGGGGACTCTTTATTCTGCTTGAAATATGTTTATTTGCCTTCTCTCCTTCCTCTTTGAATGTGTGCAATTATCCCTCACTAGAGTGTAAACTCCATGAGAGCAGGAGACTTTGTTTTATGCATTTTTGTGTATGTGACACCTACCAATGTGTCTATTCTGTAGCATCACTGAATATCTGATTTTTTTAAGTGCTTATTTATTTTTGAGAGAGAGCCAGTTGGGGAGGGGCAGAGAGAAAGGGAGACAGAGAATCCCAAGCAGGCTTTCTGCTGTCAGCACAGAACCGGATGTGGGGCTCAAACTCACAAACCATGAGATCGTGACCTGAGCTGAAATCAAGAGTCTGACACTTAACCGACTGAGCCAACCAGGTGCACTGAATATCTGATTTTTTAATGTTTATTTATTTTGAGAGAGAGAGAGAGTGCATGAGTGAGAGTGTGAGCAGGGGAGGGGCTGAGAGAGAGAGAATCCAAATGGGGAGAGGGGTCGATTTCATGAACTGTGAGATCATGACCTGGGTGGAGATCAAGAGTCTGACACTTAACTGACTGATCCACCCAGGGGCACCCCTGAATATCCTATTTTAAATGGATGAAACTTGGAAAAGATTCCTCTCATCCTCACTTGCCATTTCTCAAAACACTTTATGCTACTTTCACAGTTTTTATTGTAGTATACCTGAAATAGTAGTGTAGGTTGTAACTTCCCCACTAGCCTCTGATTATGTCTGTGGGCAGAGACTTTGCTTTCCTAATCTTCTGAAACATTTATTATACAACACCGCACATCCAATGTTGAGTGAATGACTTCCCACTCAACTGTCCTGTAGCTTATCCATCATGTATTTGGTCATTGGGTTACTGGTCACACTACTATGACCTGTCACAATCCTCATAATGACCTCCCCTGTGGACCACTGATAATAAAATTCTTAAAGAGCATTGTAATAAATATATTTTAAAATACTAAATGATAGAATTTCACAGAAAGCATCTTTAAGCTATGTTAGAATCATTAATAAAAAAAGCTATTTAGTAAAAAAGCCAATGTCAAAATCAAAAAAGCACATAATGCTAAAAATGTATAAAATAGTAACTTATTTTAAGTGAATATGCCAAAAATATCTAGGAGTGTCCAACCAATAATATGATTTCCAGATATGGAAAAATAATTCTAAAACCAAAATCAAAGTAATATATTTAGTATTATAAGTTAAAGGAGAACTTCTTATAAGCATTAATTAGGTATAATTTTAAAATATTGAGATGAAATGACACACTTAGAATAGTATGTGCAATTCCATTTAGCTTTTCCCAAATGTAGAAATCAATAAAAATTTAAAACATATGTATAATAAAGGAATTTAGACAGAATGGTTTTGTTTTAATCTCAGAGAAAATGTGTTCTAATAGTGTTCTCATTGGGAATAAAATAACTGTATTTATATAATCATGAGAAGAAAGAAATGGGTTGATGGTCATAAAACTCCCTTGGTAGTCAGGCATTGTTAATTTAAAAGTAGGAAGGCAGGGATTGAAGTTAATGAGGGGGTGAGCCACCATGCAATTTAGTTAAACCGTTTAACACAAAAGCTGGTAGAAATATGGAAAGAGAGTTCCAGAGGGAGTAATAGAAGAAAAGGTTGTAAATCAGTCTGTGAAAAAGAAAAGAGAAAAACAGAACACCCTTTTAGAGGAAATGAGAATCACATAGTTCCATTATTTGATAGATTAGAGCAATCAAAGGGATGGGAAATGCCAAATTCAGTCATTTGATACATTGGAGGAATCACAATAAAGACATAAAGGTAAATTTGTATTTCTCATGAGGACCATCAAAGTGGATTATTAGGTACTCCCATGGCTTTTAAATATTATGTTGACTTTAATTCTTCCCGGGGTGCCAGAGAATGTGTCTTTCCTGATCATAGAAAAGAGTGAAGTTACTTCTAGGCCTTTATTTTCAGACTGCCTAAAAGTCAAAATTATATTACACTCTGGGAGAGAACAGAGTTAGTAGTTCTTACAGCAGAGATAAAAATTTCACTGTCCACACAGAGTAGTAAATTGAGTAGAAGTTGGTCAAGACCCGAAGTAGCAGTAGTGAAATAACCTGCAAAATATTATTTCACTTCATTCTTTTTTTCATCTACTTATTAATTTATGTAATAACCATCATATGCCTACGGTGAAATTATTTTAACCTGTTATAACCCAATGATTAAATGTTAAAATTGACTCTTTCTGAGCTTGAGTGACTGGTGGTTTTCAAGATCCCTTACCTGAGCTTTTCTTATTTTTTAGATATCATTTATATGTTGACCATCTCTTTTTATATCACACATAAAATGTATTCATGTGGCTTCAAAATATTTTTCAGTCAGTTCTAATTTTAATGTAAATTAGCTCATCTTGAATTAATAAGTGTAGTTTACATACAATGGGCAAAAAGCAGTTAAACAGTAAGACCATGGATTCCTATAGCCAAGGAAATGCTGGCAATTAGAACTTAGAAAAGCTTGTAGAATCAATGACTTTGCACTGCAGGATGATTTTTTATGAGGTTGTACTCAATCTGAAAGCAGTTCTTTTCCTGCCACAAGATGGGATTGACTATAAAACTGGTATCATCACAGAACAAACTAGACGCCTTAAAGATAGACAAAGACAGTTAACAGTGCAACACAAGTTAGGGGGAGACCAGTCCTTCCCAGGTAAAAACAAACAAATAGTTCAATTATGTGCATTTTCTGGTAATGGCAAGAAAAAAGTTGTCTCCAGGTCTCCAGTGTAGAGGGAACATACAATCGAAGAATACAAATCTCCTCATAATGTAATACATGTAAATTGTATTTCAATTGTCAACATTGTGCACTTGCAGAGACAACATTCTTTGCAACTTTAGGGAAACCTTGTTAAGTAGAAGCAATAATTTTGCCACAGACTTATTTGAAAAAGAAAATAATCAGGTTATGATTAATATGGAAATAAAGTTATAAGAAAATAGAAATATTTATATCCACTATATATGAGTAAATACTATAACAGCACTTTTGAGGAAAGAGTAAATATTAACCTATATAGTATATATCTATGTAATAGATATACATAGATTACATAGATTATGATTAATGTGTCATCATTTATGAATTGGTCTTCTTCCTTACTATTGGATCCACAGATCTCATTCAGTCATTTATTTTAAAAACATAAATATTTAGGGGCGCCTGGGTGGCGCAGTCGGTTAAGCGTCCGACTTCAGCCAGGTCACGATCTCGCGGTCCGTGGGTTCGAGCCCCGCGTCGGGCTCTGGGCTGATGGCTCAGAGCCTGGAGCCTGTTTCCGATTCTGTGTCTCCCTCTCTCTCAGCCCCTCCCCCGTTCATGCTCTGTCTCTCTCTGTCCCAAAAATAAACAAATGTTGGGAAAAAAATTAAAAAAAAAACATAAATATTTACATAAAATAACTATGATTCAGATAGATATCTTGACCAACTTAATTGGATCTGGCAACTAAATCAAGATTTTACTGCCCAGTCTTGTCAACCTAGGTGAGCAGCACCTGCACAAACTGATACCTTCCTAAGACTTTGACCTGTTAATGTATGCCTTCTTTATTTAGTTTTACACTGACATTTCTTAGGTAGGAGTTGAGGGGATGAGGGGTGCCTGGGTGGCTCAGTCGGTTAAGTGCCTGACTTCTTCTCAGGTCATGATTTCACGGTTGCTGGGTTCAAGTCCCATGTCAGGCTCTGTGCTGACAGCTTGGAGCCTGGATCCTGCTTCAGATTCTGTGTCTCCCTCTCTCTCTGCCCCTCCCCTGCTCATGCTCTGTCTCCAAAAATAAACATTAAAAATTAAAAAAAAAGTTGAGAGGATGAGTTTTCTTACTCTGTATGTTGTGGTATAGCCATAAAAATTAACACAGCATAGATGCTATTATTCTTTACATGGATCTTCCTTGTAACAATTGAATTAATGGTGTTTATATGTCTAATATGGAAGACTTATTTATATTGTAGGTCTGAGCAGTGCCACTTTTGGCATGTTATTTTTACTATTAATTTTATTAATGTAATATATTTTAAAATTCAGAAATATATAGAATAAGAATTAAAAGTCTCAAGTGAAACCCCTGTGTCCCTACTTCCTTGTTCAGAAATAACTCCCAGTGATATATCCATGTGAATCTTTCAAGCTTTTTGTCACTCATTAAAAAATACATTTATATCCATTCTACAGAGGAGGGAACTGAGCTATAAAGAGATAAATAACTCACCTAATATCATACAATTAGTAAGTGGTGAAACTGGGAGTTAAACACAGGCAATGTTATATAATCAGTGGGTTAACCAACTATTCCATACTCCCCGTCCTACTTTTATTAAAAATTAAAAATATATTTTAACATAAGGATATTATACTATTCTTAATGTTTTGTGATGTGATCTTTATTCTTAATGTATTTTGCAAATACGTAACCTATTTTTTATTGTTTTCAAATTTGTGCATGATATTTAAAGGTTAGCACTCACTGTATGTAATTTCACCATATAAAATTTAATGGGCATTTAGGCTGTTAATATTAAGGAATATCTTTGTATGTACATCTTTGTGTTTCAAGGGTCAACATCGTGCACCTACAGAGACAGAATTGAGTCTGTGTGTGAGTATTTTTGTAGGAGAGATTTTTAGAAAGGGGAATTGCCATGTCAAAGTATGTACACATTTTAATTGACTTCCTTAAGGACTTAGTGTATGAGAGCTTGTTTTCCTAAATTTACCAACGCAGAATATTGTCAATCATTTCAAACACTTTCCAAGGTAATATGTAAAAAGCAGGATTGCTTTTTCTTGATCATATTGAAAGCTGACCATCCACTCGTGCACATGTTAGTTTCTTCTTTTCTGAATACTTGTATGTTTTCCCCACTGCATATTAATTTAGTTAATTTTTGCTTATTGTTTGGATGAACTCTATATTTCCTATACTAACCCTTGCTCTGTTGAATGTGCCCTGCTAGTATATTCCCATATTTATGATATTTAGCTTTCTGATGTTCTTATATAGTTAAATTAGCCAGTCATTCTTTATCTTTGAGTTATGTATCGCTGTTTGAAGAGATATCAGAATGTATGGAAGTAGTAACATAATTGAATTTATGGCCGTCAATAGAATTTATTCCACCAAATGATATTGGAGAAGGTGATTCTGAGTAGAGTTTGTCACATGAGTAAAGGAACGATGGTGCGAGAAAAACACACAAGTGTGTAACAGGGAAAATATTTATCCTTTGGTGTGCTGGAGCTCAAAATGTGAGGTAGGCAGTGGCAGCAAATGTGATTGATAAAGGCAAGTAGGTAGGTGCTCAATAATGGAGAAAAAGTGTGGTACGATCAGAAACTTGGAAATGTGTCTTATAGCAATGAGGAAACACATATGGGGATGTGAAATAGTCAAATTTGCATTTTATAGAAGATTCCAAAAACTGTAAGAAGGATGGATTTGAGAAATTCAAGGTGGTAGCTACCTAAGGAGCTGTAGCAATAGGCTAAATGATGCTCAGCTAAAGCTAGGGTACTGATATTTTGGAGAAGAAATGAGATCCTTTGTATTAGCCCTGGAAGGTGCTAAATTAAAAAAAAAATCAAATAAGTATCTTTTAGTTTACCTAAAATTTTAAAATTTTATTCCTAAAAGCCTTTAGGTCCTGTTGTCCACAATCAACAGTATGCTCCAAGAAGCCGAAATTGCTAGGGGAAAATTTTCTATTGACAAGGTTTAGAAAGCTTATGCTACCTCTGTGTAATATTTTGTATAATTTCATAATACTTATGTGATTTAGGAATAAAAACATAAATTTGTAATTTTCTTTACTCTCTTAAAAAACAAATTCAACCAAGTAAATTTGAAGATCAAATTGACCTGTTAAATGATTCACGAATCTAGCAAGTAGAGAACTCTGAGGAGTTGTACAAAAGAAAGGTTTTATAAGGGGAAAAGGTGAGGTAAGAAAGTTATTAGCAAGAAAAAAAAAATGTTTCAGGCAAGATCACTTTCTATAATGGAGAAGAAGAATAGAGGATATTATGCAGATTACCTCACCTTACTTTGAGGGATAGAGAGGGCCTCTGTGACAGATTACCTCATTGGGGCTGATCAGAAAATTCCTGACTGACTCGTTAAGACATACATTTCTGGGAGAGGTTGAAACTGCAATTAGATTATGTATTAAGTCCCATTTGGTGACTGGTTCTAAGTGATGCCATTTGGGGACTGTGGTTTTCCTTTTAACAATTCTTCCCCAATGATCAGACTTTTCAGTTTAACTGAGAGATGTAATAAAAATTTAAGGCATTAGTGACACTCTCAGCTACCGCTCTACACTTCTTGTAGCTTTTACTGATCTCTCTGTGTGATATTCACAGGTCATATGTGTGTTATTGTTGTTGTTTGTTTCTTTTTTGTTTTGTTTTGTTTTGCTAAATACCTGTAGTATTCTTAGGCCACAACTTCAGGTCCACAATCTTTAAGTCATTTTTTTTCACTTCTCCTCTGATGTTCCACTCAGAGAGAACATCTGCTTGGTAGTTAGCAGCTAGGAACGGGCATTTAAAATTCTTCCGCTTTCTTTACACCATACATAAAATAAACTCAAAATGGATGAAAGACCTAAACATAAGACAGGAAGCCATCAAAATCTTAGAGGAGAAAGCAGGCAAAAACCTCTTTGACCTTGGCTGCAGCAACTTGTTACTCAACAAACACGTCTCTGCAGGCAAGGGAAACAAAAGCAAAAATGAATTATTGGGACCTCATCCGGATAGAAAAATCTTCTCCACGGTGAAGGAAACAATCAGCAAAACTAAAAGACAACCAACAGAATGGGAGAAGATATTTGCAAATGACATATCAGAGAAAGGGTTAGAATCCAAAATCTATAAAGAACTTATCAGACTCAACATTCCCAAAACATTCCACTGAAGAAATGGACAAAAGGCATGAATAGGCACTTTTCCAAAGAAGACATCCAGATGGCTAACAGACACATGAAAAAATGCTCAACATCACTCATCATCAGGGAAATACAAATCAAAATCACAATGAGATACCACCTCACATCTGTCAGAATGGCTAAAATTAACAACACAGGCAACAACAGAATTTGGCAAGGATGCTGAGAAAGAGCAACCCTTTTTCACTGCTGTTGGGAATGCAAACTGGTGCATCCACTCCAGAAAACAGTATGGAGGTTCCTCAAAAAATTAATTGCACTACTCGGTATTTATCCAAAGGATACAGGTGTGCTGTTTCCAAGGGGCACATGTACCCCAATGTTTATAGCGGTGCTATCAGCAATAGCCAAAGTATGGAAAGAACCCAAATGTCCATGGACTGATGAATGGATAAAGATGTGGTATATATATACAATGGAAAATTACTTGGTGATCAAAAATACTGAAATCTTGCCATTTGTAACAGTGTGAATGAAACTAGAGTGTATTATGAGAAGCAAAAATAGTCAGAGACAGATAAATATCATATGATTTCACTCATGTGGAATTTAAGATAGAAAACAGATGAACATAAGGGAGGGGAAGCAAGAATAATATAAAAACAGGGAGGAAGATAAAACATAAGAGACTCTTAAATACAAAGGACAAACTGAGGGTTGCTTGAGGGATTTTCGGGGGATGGGCTAAATAGGCAAGGGGCATTAAGGAAGACACTTGTTGGGATGAGCACTGTGTGTTATATGTAGGGGATGAATCACTGGATTCTATTCCTGAGATCATTATTGCATTATATGTTAACTAACTTGGATGTAAATTTAAATAAAAGATAGCTAGCTAGCTAGCTCTTGAGAGGATGCAATGCACCAGGGAGAATATTATAACTGTAAACAGAATAATTCCCAAAGTTGGAGTGCACTTCAGAGCCATTGTCCTCAGGACCCAAACCAATCAAAGTCCCCATTGAAGGAGTCACCCTTTTAAGAAAGCCAGTACCTTGCTTATTGATCTTTTGTAGCTGAATTTTAGCTTCCATAGAAGTGTTTATCCAGAAACAGCAGGTGGTGGTAGTCATAGGATAGACACCTCCTTGCTCACCTAAAAGATACTCAAGGTCTATCCTATTATCAAGAACTAGTTTGGCTTGGGAATCTAAGGATCTTTGTTGGGCCACTATTGTTTTAGCATATTTTGCAATAATTTTAAGATTTAATAAGTTCTTGATCACAGTCTTATTTACATTTATCCCTAACCAGGTAAAGAGACACCTGCCAAAAGGAATAAATTCTGAATCACAAAGCCTCCTGGTAGGTCCTTTTTAACCCAGTAATGTAAATTCAGGGAGTTCACCAGGGAGATGTTTTCTTTTGCTTGTGAAAAGTTAGGGACATAGTTAGATTTTCTCCTAGCATGAAATAAAAGTCTTTTTTTTTTTAAATTCCAGAGCTCATCCTCCACCCCCTCACTTAGGAATGGCCTGGAAAAAATACAGATGAGGCCATTATCTTTCCAGGCCAAACAAGAGGAAAACAATAAAAGAAACATTTAAAGTATGAAGTTTTGATCAGCTGTCTTGGGTAGAAAAGCAGTCTATGTCAATGTCAGGTATTTATTTTCCTCGGCAGTTAGATTTAGAGATCTCCAGCATCTGTACAGGACCAGGTATCAGGTATGTGATGTGTACCCAAGCCTTAATACCTTCTGGTTTTAAAGCATTATCAGTAGTCACGAGCACTTGGTAAGGTCTTTTCCAGGTGGGCATGAGAGCTGTTCTGCTCTGATGAAGTTTCCAAAATGATCCTCAGGCCAGTAGGTTGTGACCAACAAGATCCTTCAAACTGGAATCCAGGAAGACTTCATTAATCTGCTAATAGTTGTGAGCATAAGATATTAGAGACTTACAGTAGCCGCTCATACCAGCATAAGCCCCTCTATATCCATTCATATCGTCAAAAATGCAAATTCTCTTTCTTTTTTATGGCTGAATAATATTCCTCTCTCTGTGTGTGTGTGTGTGTGCACGTGTGTGTGTGTGTGTGTGTATCACATCTCTTTATCCATTTGTCTATTGATGGAAATTTGGGTTATTTCTATATCTTGACTATTATAAGTGACATTGCAATAACATAGGAGTGTTTATATCTTTTTTGGATATAATATTTTCATTTTCCTTGGGTAAATACCCAGTGGTGGAAGTACTCAGTCCTATGGCATTTCCATGTTTAATTTTCAGAGGAATCACTATACTGTTTTCCACAGTGGCCATGACAGTTTACATTGCCACCAACAGTGCAAGAGGATTCCTTCTCTACATCCTTACCACACTTGTTATTTCTTATATTTTTGATACTAGCCAGTCTGACTGGTGTGAGGTGGTGTCTCATTTTAGTTTGATTTGCATTTCCCTAATGATTAATGATGTTGAGCATCTTTACATGTGCTTGTTGGCCATCTATGTCTTCTTTGGTTTTGTGTCTATTCAGGTCCTCTACTAATTTTTTAATCAGATTGTTCATTTTTTGGTATTGGGTTTTATAACTTCTCTATATATTTTGGCTATTAACCTCGTATTGAACATGTCATTTGCAAATATCTTCTCTCATTAAGTAGGTTACCTTTTGTTTTTTGATGGCTTTCTTTGCTGTGCAAAAGCTTTTCATTTTGGTGTGGTCCCAATATTTATTTTTGCTTTTGTTTCCCTTGCCTGAAGAGACCAATCTATAAATGAGTTGCTAAGACCAATGTCAAAGAAATTACTGCCCATGTTTTCTTCTGTGAGTTTTATGTTTTCAGGACTCACATTTAGATGTTCAATCCAGTTCAGATTTATTTTTGTGTAAGGTATAGGAAAGTTTTCTCAACAACCATTTATTGAAAGGACTGTCTTTTCCCCATTGTAGATTTTTGCCTCCATTGTCATCAGTTAACCATATAGGTGTGGGTTTACTTCTGGGCTTTTTATCCTATTCCATTCACTATGTGTCTGTTTTTGTTCCAGTAGGATATTGTTTTGATTACTGCAGCTTATGGTTTATCTCAAAATCTGGGATTGTGATACCTCAAGATTTCTTTGGCTATTAGAGGTCTTTTGTTCCATACAAATTTGGGGATAATTAGTTTTAGTTCTGTGAAAAATACTGGTGGTGTTCAGACAGAGATTGCATAAATCTGTAGATGTTTTGGGTAGTAATTGATTTTCTTTAAATTTTTTTTAATGTTTATTCATTTTTTGAGAGACAGAGACAGAGCGTGAATAGGGGAGGGGCAGAGAGAGAGGGAGACACAGAATCCAATGCAGGCTCCAGGCTCTGAACTGACAGCACAGAGCCCGACATGGGGCTCAAACCCACAGACCATGAGATCCTGACCTGAGCCGAAGTTGGACACCCAGCTGACTGAACCACCCAGGTACCCCGATAATGGATATTTTAACTATATCAATTCTTCCAGTCCATGAGTATAGAATTATCTTTCCATGTGTTTCGATCATCAGTTTCTTTCATCACTGTTTTCTTAGTTTTCATCATATAAGTCTTTCAACTCCGTAGTTTACTTTATTCGTAGGTATTTTATTCTTCTTGGTGTAATTATAAGTGGGAATTTTTTCTTAATTTTTCTTTCTACTTTGTTATTAGTATATAGGAATGCAGTAGATTTCTGTATATTAATTTTGTATCCTGCAACTGTACTGAATTCATTTACCAATTCTAATAGCCTTTTGGTGGAGTCTTTATGGTTTTCTACTTATAGTATCCTGTCATCTACAAATAGTAACAGTTTTACTTACTCCTTAGAAGTTTGTATGTCTAAATGCTGTGCCTAGGACTTCTAGCACAATATTGAATAAAAGTGGTGAGGTAGACATCCTTGTCTTGTTCCTGAACATAATAGAGGAAACACTTTCAATTTTTCTCCAAGTATAATGTTAGCTGTGGGTCTTTCATATATGGTCTTTATTGTGTTGAGGTATGTTACTTTCTAAACCCAGTCTATTGAATTTTTATCATGAATCAATATTGTATGTTGTCATGTGCTCTTTCTGCATCTATTAGAATTATCATATGCCTTTTATTTTTCTTGTTAACGCAAATGCATCACATTTATTGATTTGTAAATATTGAACCACACTTGCATCCCCAGAATAAATCCCACTTGATCATAGTGAATAATCCTTTTGATGTATTGTTGAATTTGGTTTCCTAATGTTTTGTTGCTTATTTCTTATTCCGTATGTTCATTAGAAACATTGACCTGTAGTTTTTTCGTAATTTTTGGGTAGTTGGGTATAAGGGTAATGCTGACCTCACAGAATGAACTTGGAAGTTTTCCTTTCTCTTCTGTATTCTAAATAGTTTGAAAATAATAGGTATTAACTCCTCTTTACATGTTTTAATTTACCAATTTCTTCTAGGGTATCCAATTTGTTGGCATATAACTTTTCATAGTATTCTCATATAATCTTATGAATTTCTGTCTTTTGGTTGTTAGTTTTACTCTTCTTTTGTTTCTGATATTATTTCTGTCTTCTTTCTTTTCTTTTTTCTTTTTTTTTTGGATGAATCTGCCTAAAGATTTATCAATTTTGTTTACCTTTTCAAAAAATCTGCTCTTTGTTTCATTGATTTTTTTCTATTTTTTGTCTCTGTTTCTGCTCTGATCTTTATTATTTCCTTCCGTCTACTAAATTTAGGCTTTGTTGTTTTTCTGTTATTAGTACCTGGAAATGCAAAATTACATTATTTGAGATTCTTGTTGTTTCTTGAGATATAACTGCACCACTGTGTATCACTGTCTTACTGTAAATTTCCCCCTTAGAACTACTTTTGCTGCAATCCAAAGATTTTGGTCTGTTGGGTTTTCATTTTCATTTATCTCCATGTGTTTTTTCATTTCCTATTTATTGGTCCATTGGCTATTTAATAACCTGTCATTTAGCCTCTTATTTTGTGGGTTTTTTTTTTCAGTTTCTTCCTTGTGATTAACTTCAGGTTTCATACTACTTTGGTTGGAAAATATGGAATATTTCAGTCTTCTTAAATGTCTTGAGATTTATGGCCTAACATGTGATCTAGCCTGGAGAATGTTCTATGTGGACTTGAAAATACTGTGCATTCTGTTGTTTTTGGATCAAATGTGCTGTATATATCTGGTTCGGGATCAAATGTGTTGTATATATATTTGGTCTAATGTGTCATTCAAAGACACTTATTTTCTGACTGGAAATAATTGATATAAGTGGTGTATTAAAGTCCTCTATCATTGTATTACTATCAGTTTCTCCCTTTATGTCTAATAATAATTTGGTTTCTGCAGTTAGGTACTCTAATGCTGCATTGCATAGATATTACATATTTACAACTGTTGTGGCCTCTTGTTGGATTGACCCATTTTTAATTATGTAATGCCCCTCTTTGTTTCTTTTTACAGTCTTTAAAGTTTATTTTACCTGATGGAAGTATTACTGCACTGGCTTTCCCTACCCTTTGCCCCTTCCATTTGCATGCACTTTTTCTTTTTCTATTCTTTCACTTTTCAGTGTGTATGCCTGAAAGTATGAAGGGGGTCTCTTGTCATGGCAGATAGATGGGTCTTGTTCTTTTATCCATTCCACTATTCTTTATCTCTTGATTGGAATATTCATACGATTCACATATAAAGTAGTATAAAGCAAAAAGTATAATGTACTTTTTGCCATTCTGTTAATTTCTTTTTCTGTAGTTCTTTTCTGTTGCTTTCTTTTATCTTGTGATTGAGGACTTTTTGTAGTGTTATGCTTCGCTTTCTCTTTATTTTTGTTGTATTAAGTTGATTGATATATGTCAGAATAATTGTAAAGAATTTTTTTACTTTCCCCTCCACATTTTTATATATGTTGTCATATTTTATATATCTTTATTCACAGTTTTCTTCTAATTGTGGCCTTTATTTTCCAATTAAATATGTCCCTTACTATTTATTGTATGACCAGTGTAGTGATAGAAAACTCCTTTCTGTTTTTCTGGGAAACTCTTTCTCCTTCCATTCTGAATGATAACCTTGTCAGGTAGAGTATTCATAGCTGTAGTTTTTTCTTCCTTTCAGCACTTTGATTTTATCATGCCACTCCCTTCTGGCCTGCAAAGTTTCTGCTGAAAAATCAGTTGATAGCCAAAGTTTGACAGGTCTGGAGTGCTCCAGCACTTTGTGCCTGTATTACTTTGGTGTGATGGATAAAGCTGTAGTGAGTGCTGACCAGAGGTGTCCCAGTATGTACCATGTTGAGCTGCCTTAGTGAGACAGTTGGGGATGCTGTGGGCTAGGGACTCAGGGTTCAGTGAAGTGGTAGGTCAGCTATGAAATCCAGAGCCTGTTACCAATATAGACTGTGATAAACTATGGTGCTCACCATCCTTTCCAACCCGGAGAGAGTTCCAGCAGCTATCCCATCAGTTGGAAGGGTTCTGGGATAGTTCCACTATATCCTAGTTACTCTTAAACTGTAGATGTTTCTGTGTCCCAGGGCATCTGGAGCTAGTGTAGGCTAGGGTCAAGGGCTTGCTGAGGCAGCAGGCCTGCTATGGCATCAAGACCCTCTTCCCGTATGCACTGTTAAGATAGAGAGAAACTGTAAACCATGGATCTTGCCAGCTCCTCAGACCCAGAGAGAGAGTTCCATCAGTTCTACCTCTGTCTGACAAAGTTCTAGAGCTGGATCTTTTATATTCTGGTTACTCTTTTAATCCGTGGCTTTTTTTTTTTCTTTCTGTCCCCCAGGGTACATGTATCTCCCTCACTACAGTTCACAGCATCAGGGGTGTTCCCTTTGTTGTTGTGTGTCTGTCTCTCATGTTGCTCTCTTTGTGGTCTATTTTTTGTTGAGCAGAAGCTTTTCAGTCAGCCCTCAGTACTTCTTCAGGAGGCATTACTCTACAGATAGGTTTAGATTTGGTATGTCTAGAAGGGTTTGAGTTCAGGGTCTTCCTGCATTGCTACCTTGGACTGGAACCCCAGAGAAGTAATTCTTAAAGTAAATAAATACAAATAAAAGAGGAGAAAGGTCATTCAGAACTCGATTTGGTAAGGACAAATACAAATCTTAAGTGTCTTCACAAATATTAGTAAAAGCTTTAGGCATCTCGACAGATAATCCTAACTTATCCATCTACCTGAAAAATAAATTCACACTGAATTTTTATAATTAATGAATTTTGTATATATTTAATGGCAGTAATTTTTACACAAGGCAGTAAGGTAGCTGAATTCTGTATGGATGTTCATGTGTGTAGATATGCGGCATTTTCTCCCCCTGGGTGGTATTACTAGATTTAGTTTGTACAAGAGTTCTGTTTAGTTGGCTTGAAGGCAAGCACCTGTAAGGATTAGGCACTCTAAAACCATCAGAAATATAGATACTAACCCAAATGTTATTCAGTAAGCTCATGTGATCTCAAAAAATACTTGATATGAAAGCCAGATTAATATTGAACGTCTAATTAAAACTTACATGTCTTTAGAGTTGTCAGCATTAAATATAAAACTTTTACCAGTGTTTACTAGCCAAATAAGTTTATGTTATCTTATGCAAGATCTGTCAACAATAAAATAATAGCTTGGCATAATGGCTGACTTTACCTACAAAAACTTAATTATTAAGAACAAGTGAATTAAATAGATGTAAGCAAGATAAAAGTTTGTATAAATGTACTTTTATCAATATTTATGTCGACTTAAATAGTTTTTCAAAATCCTTCTGGTAACCTAAAACCTTGAAGTTTCTCTGAGTTAGGTTAAATGATGAGTAAATTCATCAAACATCTAAATCATTTCCTAATGAGAAAAAATACTGAAGCATTAATTACTCACCATAGGTTTATCTACTGTTGGCTTCTTATTACACAGAAACTAAAAACAAAAAGGGGGTCTGTTTTTGTTACATTGGAAAAAAACATGCTTCTAGAAATTAAAGTATATTCATAAGAATATAAATTTAAAGAATGCTGGTATAACAGTTCAGAGTTGGTTACTTCTTAGTTTTCAGTAGAAATTAAGGTTCTAAGATTTAAGAATTCTAAGTAATATATGCCATTAAATCTACCAGAAATAATAAGAAAAACATCTCCTTGTGCCAGAAGAGTGTGATGTGTTTTCAGTAACAAAGGGTATAAGAAATGGAGATGCATTTTTTTTTGTTGTTGAGGGCAAAGAATAATTTTGTCCTAAAATAAGTCTGGTTGTTTAAAGAGGGAAGATACAGGATAAAACAAAAATGTAGGAAAAAAACAGTTGTAGAAGGTCTGTGGAAAAGGAATATTTGAAAAGGAATTTTAATGTGAAGTTAAGCTGGCCAAAATTAAAATGAATTTATTTAAAAATTCATTTTAAAATCAAAAGTAAGCCGGTACAAATTTAGAATTTGTTTTTTTCTCAGTTAAAAGGAAAAGTTTCCTGGACTTTTGCTTGCTTTTGATAATATTTTAAAGGTAAACTTTCATAATCAGATTTAATGATGATCTACCATTCTGTTTGATCAAGTGCTTTAAAACCCTTTTAAAAATATTTTTACCTGGAATATACTAAACGATTTGTAAACCAATTAGGCTTATTTGATATGTAAATTGCATGGGACATATTGTCAAATAAGTGATACTAAGGCTTCTTTATATTTGCATTTGCAAAATTGAACTTCATCCACATGTGCCACATTCTGCTTCACCAAGTAAATACATAATTGCAGAAAGAAAGAAAGAAAGAAAGAAAGAAAGAAAGAAAGAAAGAAAGAAAGAAGAAACCCTTAATTGCCAGACGATTGCCATCTTGACATCCTTGCAACATGGGAATAATCTGCTCCTGGATCAGAAATAAAGATAGGTAAACAGTTACTCTAAGTTAAAGAACAGTTAGGGCTATGGAAAATCCAGAATGGCTGCTTGGATCTTTCGAGCTCCCTGAAAAACCTCATTTTTCATTTTTTACATTCCTCTACCCATCATAGTGCCTTTAAAAACACTCAAGTTACAGAGAGTAGCAGGAAAATTGCAGAGTAGGAGGGTCCTGAGCTCATGTCATCTCAGGGACACATCAAGATAACAACTAAATTTATAAACTACTTCTGAAAATGACCTGAAGACTGGCAGAACAGATCTTCCACAGCTAGTTATAGAGAGAAGGCCACACCAAAAAGGGTAGGAGGGGCTGAAATGAGGTTGGGCACCGAATCCCCAGTGGAAGTAACCACAAACAGTTGTCGAAGAACAAGCATGCAGAAGCAAGAAGATTGGGCACCAGAACTACCTGGGACCAGCACTGGGAAGATAAGTCTCCATAATGTCTGGCTCTGAAAACCTGTGGGGCTTGACTCCAGAAGAGCTGGAGGGCAATAGAAAACTGAGTCCCCACCTTGAAGAGCAAGCATACTGAATAACTTAGCACAACACAGAAAAACTACTTAGAAAAGTGCCTGGGATATATACAAAGGGAATTTATTGCCAGATGTTAGAATGCATGCCAGAAGGGCAAGAATCTGCAGGAAATTTCTCTGGGAATACGATTTCTCTGGGCACCCTTTCTCTTCCCCTACCCAGCTTACATAAATGGATATTTGTGGGAGCCAGTGCTAAAACTCTTCATCTACCTTGCTAGCACTGTGTGACCTGCCCACCATTTCTCCAAAGTGGCTCCTGCCACACTACCCTTGTCAGGCAGCTCTGGCCAAGACCAGTGCCACTACAAAATGACTCCTACCCTGAGGAGGGGGAGGACAACCCTGTATACCAGCACACCCACTGTTTCTACAGCAGGGCCTATTAACAGCTCTGCCCTTCAATCGACCCGCAGTTGTGGCAGTGAGGCTAATTACAGACAACTATGTTGACTACTGACCCTGCCCACCAATGAGCCTATGGCAGCCTCTGTTGGACCGTTCAAGTTTGAGGAGCAAACTTTGTGCAGGGTGCCCACAACAAGTAAAGAGCTTTATTACAGCCAGTTGGGCTAAAGGTAGTCATGACTCAGCCACAATAGGAGGGTGTATGCAGCCCACACAAGGGCTGGTGACCAGGAGGGATTAGGCTATCTGGGCACCACAGGACGTTTTCTACACAAGGACAGTACATTCAAGATATGGCTGACCTACCTAATACATAGGAACAGACAACATGATGAGACGAAAGGAATATGTTTCAAATGAAAGAACAAGACAAAATAACAGTAAAAGAGCTACAAAAGGAAGGTCAGCAACATGCCTGATAAAGAGTTCAAATTAATGGTCATAAAGATACTTATGGGACTTGAGAGGAGTGGATGATCTCAGTGAAAACTTCAACAAAGAGACAGAAAATAGAAAAAAGAGCCATTCGGAGCTGAAGAATTCAATAACTGAAATGAAAAATACATTACAGAGAATTTAACAACAGATTAGAGGATGTAGAAGAATGGATCAGCAATATGGAAAACAGGGTAATGGAAAGCAATCAAGTGAACAGCAAAAAGGAAAAAAAAAGAATTTATTAAGGGAACCCTGTAACATCACCAAGAGTAATAACATTTGCATTATAGGGGTCCCAGAAGGAGGAGAATGAGAGAGAAGAGCAGACAATTATTTGAAGAACAGCTGAAGATTTCCCTTCCTGGAGAAGGAAACAGACATCCAGGTCCAGGGATCACAGAGAGCCCCTAACAAAATGAATCCAGGAAGGTCCACCTCAAGATACCTGATAATTAAAATGGTAAAAAGTAGGGGCACCTGGGTGGCTCAGTCGGTTGAGCAGCCAACTTCGGCTCAGGTCATGATCTCGCGGTCCGTGAGTTCGAGCCCCGCGTCGGGCTCTGTGCTGACAGCTCAGAGCCTGGAGCCTGTTTCAGATTCTGTGTCTCCCTCTCTCTGACCCTCCCCCATTCATGCTCTGTCTCTCTCTGTCTCAAAAATAAACGTTAAAAAAAAATTAAAAAAAAATGGTAGAAAGTAATGACAGAGAATGTTAAAAGCAGCACAAGAAAAGCAAACAGTTACATACAAGGGAAACCCCCATAAGGCTATCAGCTGGGTTTTCAGCAGAAACGTTCAGGCCAAAATGGAGCCACGTGATATATTCAAAGTACTACTCAACCAAGAATAGTCTATCTCTTCCTCAATGCTGAATGATAATTTTGCCAAGTAAAGAGTTTCCCAGACAAACAAGAGTTAAAGCAGTTCATCACCACTAAACTGGTCTGAAAAGAAAGGGGATTATTCAAGTGGAAATGAAAGGCCATAACTAGAAGAAAATGTATAAAGAAAATATTCACAAAAACCTAAAGTAGTAGATTAATCACTCATAAGGCCGATATGGAGGTTAAAACACAAAAGTAGTAAAATCAGCTATATCTATAAAAAATCGTCAAGTGATACACAAAATAAAATGACATAAAATATGACATATACATAAAATATGAACGAGGGGGGTAAAACTTCAGTCCTAAAATGTGTTTGAACCTGTCAACCTATTATCACTGCTATACACATAGGATGTTATATATGAACTCAATGGTAACCACAAATCAAAAACTTATAACAGATACACTAAAGAAATCCATCAAACCACAGGGGAGGAGAACAAGAGAAGAGAAGAAGGAAGGAACAGGGAACTACAACCAGAAGACAGTTAACAAAATGGCAATAAGTATATAACTCAATAATTATTTTAAATGTAAATGGTTTAAGTGCTCCAATCAAGATACTGAAGTAGTAGAATGGATTAAAAAACAATACCTATCTGTATATGTCTTTAGGTTTGACTACATATAGACTGAAAGTAAAGGGATAGAAAAACATTTACCTTGGAAATGGAAGCAAAAAAATAAATAAGCATCTGACTCTTGATTTCAGTTCAGATCATGATCCCACAGTTCATTAGATTGAGCCCTGCATCAGGCTTTGTACTGACAGTGTGGAGGCTTCTTGGGATTCTCTCTCTCCCTCTCTCTGTCCCTGCCCCTCTCTCAAAATAAATAAACTTTAAAAAAAGTATGTAACAATAGACGGAAGGCATTAAATAGTGAAAGGATCAATTCAACAAGAGGACATAACAACAGTAAATATCTATGCATTCAACAAGGCACCTAAATACATAAAGTCCCCTACTATTATTGTATTACTATCATTTTTTTCCTTTGTGTCTGTTAACTTTTGCTTTAATGCTCCATTTGCATCACAGATATATTATCCAGTTAGAAAATAAGAAACACTGTGGCTTTAAGGAACATATTAGATCACATGGACCTAACATACACAAATAGAACATTACATCCCAAAACAGAATCATCAGAATACATATTTTTTTCAAGTACCCATGCAACATTATCCAGGACAGATCACATTTTAGGTCACAAAACAAATCTCACTAAATTTAAGAAGACTGAAATCATATCAAGCATCTTTTCTGACTACATCAGTATGAAGCTAGATATCAATTACAAGAAAATCCACAAATACATGTAGGCTAAACAACATGAGACTAAATAACTAGTGAATCAGAAACAAAAAAAATTATGTGGAGACAAAAATAAAATAACAGTCCAAAATCTTCAGTTCTTAGCAAAAGCATTTCTAACAGGGAACTATAGCGATATAGGCCTACCTTAAGAAATGAAGATCTCAAATGAACAACCTAACTTTGTACCTAAAAGAAATAGGAAAAAAATGTCCGATACTAGTAGAAAAAAATTAATGAATATTAGAGCAGAAATAGGGACTAATAACCCATATGAAAGTCAATAAAACCAAGAAATATTTCTTTGAAAGATTATTGAATTGATAAATCTTTAGCCAGACTTTTCAAGATAAAAGAGGACTCAGATAAAATAAGAAAAGGGGAAATAACTGACACCAGACAAATACAAAGGACTATAAGAAAATACTATGAAAAATTATATGCCAACAAATTGGACATAGAAGAAACCTAGAAGAAATGATACATTTCTAGAAATATACAATCTTCCAAAACTAAATCAGAAATAGAAAATCTGAACAGACTACTAGTAACAGAATGTAATAAAAAAAACAAACAAATGGAACTGGATGGATTCACAAGTGAATTCTACCAAACATTTAAAGATGTTAATTCCTCTTCTCAAACTCTTCCAAAAAAATAAGATGAAGGAAGTCTTTCAAATCCATTCTATAAGGCCAGAATTACCCTGATACCAAAATGAGGTAAAGAATACAAAAAAACAAAAACAACAACAAAACAAACAAACAAAAAAAACCCCAAAGCTGTATATAGGCCAACATCGTTGATGAACATAGATGCAAAAATCATCAATGAAATATTAGCAATCTGAACTCAACAATACATTAAAACAATCATTCACCATGCTCAAGTGGGATTTATTTCAGAGATACAAGAATGGTTCAGTACTTGAAAATCAATGTGATACAACACCACATCGAGAAAACAAGAGATAAAAATCATATGATCATCTCAGTAGATATAGAAACATTTAACAAAATTAAATATCTTGTCATGATAAAAACTCAACAAAGTTTGCTTAGAGGGAATATATCTTAACATAATAAAGTCCACATATGAAAAACCCACAACTTAACATTATGCTCAATAGAAAAAAAGACGTTCATTTTTCACTAAGATAAGGAACAAGACAAGTGTATCCACTCTTGCCACTTTTATTCAACATAGTACTGAAATTTGTAACCACAACAGTCTGACAAGAAAAAAAGGCATCTGTCTTGGTAAGGAAGAAGTAAAACTGTCACTATTTGCAGATGACATGATATTATAAATAGAAAACTATAATGACTCCACCAAAAACTATTAGGAGTAATAAGTCAATTCAGTAACCTTTCAGGATATAATATTAATATACAGAAACATGTTGCATTCCTATACACTAATAAAAAAGTAGCAGAAAGAAAAATTAAGAAAACATTCCCATTTACAATGTACCAAAAAGAATAAAATACCTAGGAATAAATTTAACCAAGGTGAAAGACTTACCTGTTGAAAACTACTAAGCACTGATGAAATTGAAGAGGACACAAACAAATGGAAAGATATTCCATACTCATGGGTTGGAAGAATTAACACACTGAAAATGTCCATACTACTCAAAGCTATCTACAGATTCAACACAATCTCTGTCTAAATACCAACAGCATTTTTCACAGAACTAGAACTAATGATCCTGAAATAAGACCTCTAATAGCCAAAGTAATTTTGAGAAGGAAGAACAAAGCTGAAGGTATCACAATCCCAAATTTTAAGATATAGTAAAAGCTACAGTAATAAAAACAATATCATAGTGTCGCATAGATATGTAATATAGGAGAGAAAGCCCAGAAGTAAACCCACACCTATATCCTTAATCAATGACAATGGAGGCAAGAATATGCAATATGGAAAAGACCGTCTCTTCGACAAATGGTGTTGGGAAAACTGTACCACTTTCTTACACCGTATATAAAAGTAAACTCACAATAGATTTAACATAAAAGTTTGAGTCCTAAAACCATAAAACTCCTAGAGCAAAACTGGCAGTAATTTCTTTGACATCAGTCTTAGCAGCATTTTTCTAGATATGTCCCCTCAGTCAAGGGAAATAAAAGCAAAGATAAACTATTGGGACTACATCAAAATAAAAAAAAACTTTTGCACAGCAGACTATCAACAAAATGAAGACAGCTTACTTAATGAGAGAAGATATTTGCAAATGATATATCCAATAAGGGGTTAAAATCCAAAATATAGAAAAACTCATTCAACTTAGCACTAAAAAAAAGAATAATTTGATTTAAAAAATGAGCAAAGGACCTGCATAGACTTTTTTCCAAAGAAGACATACAGATTGACAGCAGATACATGAAAAAATGTTCAACATTACCCATCATCAGGGAAATGCAAATCAGAACCACAATGAGATATGACTTTACACATTTCAGAATGGCTGGAATCAAAAAGACAAGAAATAACAAGTTCTGGTGAGGAAGTGGAGAAAAGAGAAACCTCTGCACTGTTGGTGAGGATGTAAATTGGTGCAGACACTGTGTAAAAGAGTAGGGAGGCTCCTCAAAAGTTAAAAATAGAAATAACTTAACGATCCAATAACTCTACTGATGGGAAATTACCAAAAGAAAAAGAAGACACTTCATTTGAAAAGATATATGCACCCTTTTGCTTATTGTAGCATTATTGACAATAGTCAAGATGTAGAAGCAACCCAAGTGTTCATCTATAGATGAATGGATAAAGATGATATTATATATAGAGAGAATACTATGCCACCATAAAAAGGAGGACATCTTGTCATTTGCAACAACCGAGATGAACCTAGAGGTTGTTATGCTAAGTGAAATAAGTCAGAGAAAGAGAAACACCATATGGTTTCACTTATGTATAGAACTTAAAAAAAAAAGTAAAATAAACAAAGTAGAAACAAATGCATAAATACAGAGAACTAATGGTTATCAAAAGGAAGAAGTGCTGAGGGATGGGCAAAATGGGTAAAGGGGAGTAGAAGATAAAGACTTCCAATTATAAAGTGACTCATTGGAATAAAATGTACAGCATAGGGTATATAGTCAATGGTATTTTAATGGTGTGATGGTGACAGATTGTAGCTACATTTGTGAGCAGAGCATAATCTATAGACTTGTAGAATCACTATGTTGTACACCTGAAACTAATGTAACAGTGTGTCAACTATTAAAAAAAAAAAGAAAAAAAGAATGATCTCCCTGAAGTTTGCATTGAAAAGAGATGTTAGATAGTTGTTGGAGAAGACCAGGTAGGACATTAAACAATTATACTTTAATGCATAGGGGAAAAAAAGCAAAGTCCTCTTAGAGGGACTTTTGTTCTCTCAAGGCCACAATTTTTATAATACTCAGAAGCTTTTTGAGATATATAGGAGAGGTTTTGGAATTGGTAAGAGGATGGGTTGTCTCTGAATTGTTTCTGGAATCATACCTCTGGTCCTATAAAGACTAGATTTGTAAAACAAGGATAGTTATTTTTAATTCCTCAAAGAATTATTTTGTCACTTGAATCAGATCCATCCACTGACTGATGAGAATGTTTTTTCCTCTGGTACATTGAGCTTAGGGGAGAAGACATAAAAAGAAAAAAAAATCAATAAAATTGTATCAGGCTCTGAACATTGGCTTCCAATTTGGCCAAATTTCTGATCACACAGTTATTAAATCCTTTCTAATATCTTGCTGGGTTTCATCCAAGACAAAGAGTAAATTTTTCTGGGAGTATTAAGCAACATTATGGACTCAAAAGCTGTCATCAATGAGTGTGCAAAAGATACTGTCTTCATAAGATCTAGAGTCATTCTTTTTGTTTTTTTTATTTTTTCTTATTTTTTTAATGTTTATTTATTTTTGAGACAGAGACAGAGACAGAGTGTGAGCAGGGGAGGGGCAGAGAGAGAGGGAGACACAGAATCTGAAGCAGGCTCCAGGCTCCAAGCTGTCAGCACAGAGTCTGACTCGGGGCTCAAACCCACAAACCATGAGATAATGACTTGAGCCGAAGTTGGACATCTAACCGACTGAGCCACCCAGGCACCCTAGATCTAGAGTCATTCTTAAAGATAGGCAGAGAAACAATCCACAACTTGCATGTCATAAATTAAGCCCTGTTTTGGAGACATGGGATGAAGAAACAAGCAAGAAGGAAATACTTATTTTCAGGAGGGAAAAAATCAGTAACCAATGGCTCTGGATTTGGAGAGGAAGGGACAATTTGAAATCTTATTTCCCTTTCTCAACCTCTCAGGAGGTATTTTGTTTACAAAAACACTTCTCTGTCCTCCCTAGGTTTAAGAAATTCCTTAACTGTGGTCCTTAGTCTGGCCTTTGACCAATCAGTGAAAGATACCTGAAGAGGATCTCCGGTAGCCTCCAATGGTCCTATTCTAAAAGGTCACCGTCTAAAAGTCTCTTTAGAAGTGGAAAGACAGTTTAAACAAAGGTTCAAGAGGAGGAGTGCTCAAAAGATAGAGGGAAGCAGTAGGAGTTACATCAGTTCTTCTGGTCTTTAATTTTAGGTGTCTTTCTCTTTAATTTTTTTAATTAGCTTTTTGCAGTGAATCTTTGTAATGAAACTGTTTTGGAATTTTGAAACCTTTTGGAGGCTTCTCTTTGTCAGTTGAAACCGGGATCCTATTCCATTTACTTTGGGAACCCTTGCCTTCAAGGGCACTTCGTAAATAATATTACCTAATTTGAATGCTCCCCAAAATGGCCATTGTAAGTTCACGTTATATTGTTGTTGTTGTTGTTTTATCTTGCTACATATCTGCAACTTCCAGCCAGGACTATCGTTCTTTGACATAAAATAAGCAGGTATGCTGGAATGTGGCACTCTCAACTCTCTGAATATAAAGGATCTCATTTCTTTTAGCTAGACATTGGGTTTCTTAAAGCCAAACTAATATCTAAAGGTACTTGCCCTAGGGTTGGGATTTGTGGGTGCTTTGCACTGCGCCTCACCGCATGGAAACTTTGATGATAGTGACCTGGTGGCAATCTAGCCCATTGCGTAACCAACTCTTCCTAACATGGCAGTCTTTGAGTTAGGTGGTAAGCGCTCTAACAACCTTTAAATGGTAGACTCCAGGCACCTGGATGGCTCAGTCATGTAAGTGGCTGACTCCTGATATCAGCTCAGATCACTCATGATCTCACAGTTTGTGAGTTCAAGCCCTGTGTCGGGCTCCGTGCTGACAGCACATAGCCGTAGCCTGCTTTAGATTCTCTCTCTCTCCCTCTCTCTCTTCCCCGCCCCCTGTCATGTGCTCGCATGTGCTCTCTCTCAAATAAATATGCTTAAAAAAAAATGGTAGACTCATACCCACCATTTTTGGAGGCTTTTAGGCCTCTGATATCCCTCTTAAGAATAGCCATTATTTATACAAAACCAGACAAACAAACATGTACCTCAACATACCAGCAGTAACCAAAAGATGTCACAGCAGACTGGCCAAGAAAAGACTGTGTGCACCGCCAGGAATTCCTGCTGTGGACTAAATCAGCCAACTCCAAGCAGGGACACTACAGGCTGGAAATGGGGAAGGACCAACCAGCAAACCCCAGTAAATGGGGATGGTGGACTGGAACTGGAGAAGTTATTCCAATGTGGAATTGCAGATTAAACCACAGGCTAAGGACTGGCCATCTGTTACAGCCTCCAGTCAGTCTAAACTAACCTGTTAACCCTGGACTGGAAGGCCAAGAAGATCAGTAGCTCAAATACAAAAGGAATGGAGCTCAAACCTAGAGTGACTTACCGATGGCCCTCAGAAATGGCAAGAAAGACAATGAACTCAGAAGAGTTCACAGGGTGCCACACCTGTTTCTTGTCCCCAAATGCTGTCAGTTTACTTCAAATCTTACCACTGCCACCAAATCTGTTAAAAAACAAAATTCTAGTGATTTTGAAGATCTGATTGGCTTTATTAAGTGATTAATGAATCCAGCAGCACCCCATCTAGCAAGTAGAAGGGAGCCCTAGGAGCTGTACAAAATGGAAACTTTTTCCAGGAAGAAGAGTAGGGCAAGAAAGTTATTAGCAGAAGAAAAGGATTATTCTAGACAAGGCCTCTTTCCTTTAAAGGGAAGAACAGATGATCTTTTCAGGCAGATTACTTCATCTTACTTTGGTGGAAGGAGAGGGCCCATGTGACAGATTACCTCACTGGTGCTGATCAGAAAATTCTTGACTAAAGAATTAAGACATATTTCTGGGGGTGGTTGAAACTGCAATTGCATTAAGGTGTTAAGCCCTGAGTTGGTGACTCAGCCTAAGTGATGCCATTTGGGGCCTGTGATTTTCTTTTTAACAACTCAATCATTAATGTAAGGAAAACAGTTATTATCTGAATCGCTGCTGTGTATCTGTACTACTTTCTATATCATCTTTAGTATAAAGCAAACGACATGTGATAAGTGTTGTAAAGTGAGTAAATTTCTGACAGAAAGCGGCCCAAGGCTTTAATCTTCAGTTTTAAAAAAACATTCTTTGTGGGTGCCTGGGTGGTTCAGTTGGTTAAGCGTCCGACTTCGGCTCAGGTCATGATCTTGCGGTTTGTGGGTTTGAGCCCTGCGTTGGGCTGTGTGCTGACAGCTCAGAGCCTGGAGCCCGCTTTGGATTCTGTGTCTCCATCTCTCTGCCCCTCCCCCGCTTGCCCTCTGTCTCTCTCTCTCTCTCTCTCTCTCTCTCTCTCAAAAATAAACAAACATTAAAAAAATAAAATACACATTCTTCAGCTTAGTCAATAATATCTGCTACCTAGAATTTAAAGGTTAAGCTTGATCACTCTATGTAATGCATAGTATTGGCAATAGAAGTCAGAAAATTTTGAATTGCATAAACTTATTTTTAGTTTCACAAATCCTAAAAAATAGGAGAAATTTGCATTCAAGGAGATATTTCATCTTCAGTAGCATTTTGGTCTTTAAGCATTTAAATAATTTTAGCATAATGTGTCACATTTGTCCAAGTAGAAGGTAAGTCAAACCTTCATTATCTCATTTATCTCTGGGACAAAAATAAACAAAAATTTTAAATTAATCTTAAAAAGTTGATAGTACCACAGCTTATATCAAAGTATTTCATTGGAAATTAATCACAGATGAGCAGAAAGGGCATAAATAACTTTTCTAATTTATCCCTAATTTTTTGTATCGTTATTCATGTGCTCTGAAACATATACGTAAAACAAGTACAAAAGAATTATTAAGTGGTCATTTTTACTGACACAATTTAATAAGTTAACTGTTTTAGAGGAAAATATCAACTGTAGGCTTAATATGGCTTAGGGTCAAATGTTAAGTTACGTCCTTTAATTTCATGACTTACGACAGTAACAAGCTATGTATATAAATGTTTAATATCAATGCTGACATTTTCCCTTACTGAGTGTTCTCTGTTGTTTTTGGCAGTCTGTGTCAGTCCCTAGTTTGATTGGTAGAGCATTAGTTTACTCCTTGTCATTAGGTTTCTCTACTTTAATTAGTCTTCAAATTAAATGGATTTTATTGCACCTGGAAATAAATAACAGCATATAGCAGTTTTGTCTTAAAATAGATCAAACTGAAGCTATGAACCAGAGACATGTCTTAGAGCCAAACATCTTCTGTTTTGATTGGTTAAATCTATCTGACTTTCTAAATTTGCATGAAATATGCATATGTGTGTGTATGTGTGTGTATATATATATATATCATAATTAAGTAAACTTTTTTTCAAAATTTTAGTTCTCTTTGGGTGATATTAATAGATCCTTGCTATATCTGGTAGTTTACTCTTATTTACATGAAACATTTTTCCATATTCATGGGACTAGAATGAAATTAAATTTTGTATTTAAGGGATAAAACAATTTATACACTATACAGCCTTTCAGATTTTCTCTTAATGCCCATTTTTTTCTTGAGGTAATTTTTAATTAATCATTAATGAAGATGTTATAAGAATAGGAATTGATGAAGGAAAAATTAAACAGACTTTAAAGACTATGAGACATTCATCTTTTAAAGGCTGTTACCAGTTCCTTTAGTGTGTTGATTTCCTGCTGACCTACTTATTTTACTGTTTTAAATGCTTACATCATATGATATTTGGTGTTTAATATGGTATTGTTTAATAATGTAAATGATGCTATGAATATAAAGTACAGCAAGGTAAAGTAATTGCATACTTTAATTGGTCAAGGAAGGAACAATGAAAATCACATTAGACTCTTCTTTTTCTGTACTCACTTACTGTCATAACACAAAATGCATCATAGGAGAAAACAGAAGGATTGATTGATGTCACGTCGCTTACAAACCAGCTCCAAAATGGGTGGTTGATTTGTTTGGTGAAAACAACTTGAACATCTTCTTAGCATTTTAGCTGGGCAGGGGTCAGGATATTCACTAAAATCTGGTTTTTGTAGTCAGCAATTAGAATTGTTAATGATCTTAGCAAAGCAACTTTAGTGACTTGGAAAAATGTTACCAGATTGTACCCAGTGAAGGAGAGATTTGGGAAATAAGGAAGGGGAGAAAGCTGAATAGCAATACTTAGAAGTGGCCTCAAAAGACTGGCAGGCATTTAAGCTTTATGTTTATCTAGGAAGAGACATATCAAAAGAGAACTTTTTTAATAGTTATGACAAAAAATTTGAGCACATTTATAAGCAGAAGAAACCACTAGTGACAAAACGGTTTTAGACAATGCAGAGAAAAGGATTATTAGCTAGAGCAAAGTCCCTGAGTATGTAAACCAGAGTGGAAGGGAGCACACTGGGAGATCATTCACTTCCAACAGGAGGAGGCAGTGCTTCTTTTCACTTTAGAATAAGATTTTGTAAGTCACTTGTTTCCACATCCCTGAATCTACGGACAAGAACAGTTGAGGAAATGGAAAGTCACGACAGTAGGACTCCCCACTGGATAGATGAGAATTTCTTAAAATACATATTGTTTTCATTCTTTAAGAGGAGATTAATTATGTCACAACTGAACTATGCAGCCAGGCCTCAAAGAGTAAAATCTCCAAATATTTTATGGTTTAAGTTTATGACCTCTTCACACTTCGAATGAACACTTTATATTTTCTTTTGACTCCGTCCAAATGTTATCAAATCAGAATGGGAAAATGAGTTATTCACTGACATATGAAATGCAAAGAAATTTTTCATATGTTTTTTCAGAAGTATTTTCCTAATACATGTGTTGTAAAATTTTAATTCTTGATGCCTTCCTTTTTAATTTAATTAAATTTTCCTGGAGATGAATGACCCTTTTTTCTTTCAGAAGTCATTTTTGCTCATTACGAAAGCACTCCAATCTTCCCCCCCAGGCCAATTATGGTTTCAGTTTTTAATAGAATCTCAGCCTATATGGTCTGTATCTTCAGGTTTTAAAAACATTTGTTCATCTCTAATTTTATCTGAAGTGTGTAAGCATGCATGGTCCTATTGCTTGTTTGAAGAAACATTTTGAAGAAACATGAAGCGGCTTTTTAGACACATTTAGTGCCTATTTTGTGCAATGAGGGAACGCATAGCTCAGACCAATTGCTTTCCATTTGTGTTGGATGCAAGAAGAGAACAAGAGAAGTCATGAGAAAATTTTTCTAAGGCAAATTTTATTTCCCCCCTCTGGGTTACTTACTAACACTTTCTGTCTGATAAGAATGATTTCAGGGGCGCCTGGGTGGCGCAGTCGGTTAAGCGTCCGACTTCAGCCAGGTCACGATCTCGCAGTCTGCGAGTTCGAGCCCCGCGTCAGGCTCTGGGCTGATGGCTCAGAGCCTGGAGCCTGTTTCCGATTCTGTGTCTCCCTCTCTCTCTGCCCCTCCCCCGTTCATGCTCTGTCTCTCTCTGTCCCAAAAATAAATAAATGTTGAAAAAAAAAATTAAAAAAAAAAGAATGATTTCAGTATGGGAATAAATAAGTATTCAAGATAAACTCTCTGTGCAGTCAAATTAAAGTTTGTTTCTGATACTATGTAAATGCACACTCTCTCCTCCTCCTCCCCTTAGGACAGACAAGAGGATGGCGCAAAGGATATGTGTACCCAAGGATGAAGCATCTGGTCACTGCAGCCTACTCCCTCCGACATCAAGTGGTCTAGATGGTTTAATTGAAACACAAAACATTTGAGTTATTTGAATTTTTAAATACATTTAACCAGACCAACTGGGTTTTATTTTGTCTTAAAGACATTCAGAACAAAATGCAGGTGGGTGTGATTATCAACTTGGATTAAAATTCCAATGGTTTTTGCAGTTAGAACAAAGTGTATGTTCTTTTTAACATTAAGTGAAAATTATGAGATAACTGAGAATAATGAGCAAACTAAAAATTAAAAGAATAGTCTAATGGTAAATACCAATATTAGCATATTCCTCTGTTAGATTGAAAGGCCCAAATCAAATGATAGATATGGAGTTTACTTCAATTAAAGTTAATATAGAATTAATGGAAAGCAAATGGAAACTGTCAACATCTGAAATTTCTTATTCATTCTATCTGCCTTTAAAATAGATTTTAAAAATCTAGTATGTTGGTGACTAATAATGGCTAATTAAATTAACAGGTGAAAAACTATTAACAGCGTATTTTCAGAGGTAGATAATTAATGTTAATATTTACTGTGCACTTATTATGTGCCAAGAACTGTCTTAAGCATTCTGTATGCATAAATTTATATATTTCTCACAATTACCCTCATGAGGTGAATACTATTATCATCCACATGTTATGGGAGATGTAACAAATGTAAAGAGAATAAGTAACTTGCCAAATGCCCCACACTACTAAGTGTGGAGAAAAATTGCATGCTACCTGGGTTTAGGGACCATAGGCGTTGTGATAATTTTGTTTCTCCTGACACAAGGTTGTTTTCTATGTTGCTATAAATATCTGCTGAGAAGGTAGTGTCAGTCTACGATTATTACATATTTTAACAGATGAGCAATAACATCTTATTCCCGGAAGTTTTCATTACGAAAAACATAGGAAAGTTGCTGAGAATAATATTTTATAAAGTTGTTGCTTACTTACCAAAATTTATTTAGATTTAATAGATTCTAAAATCTCTGAGATCCAAAAAAATAAAAAAAAAATTCTGAGATCAGTTCTAGTACCAAGTTGACATAAGATATCATTCAATGAAACTTTTAGAGTATTACTGGCAAAAGATTTTGAGGCCATATATTTTAATTCCAGCTCTGACAGTTATAATCCTTATTAGATTTGTATGAGCCAGAATCTTTTTCAGCATCTCTGAGATTCATTTTCTTGGTCTTTAAAATGGTTATAATGATGCTTAGGTTATGAAAATCAAAAGGGAAGTAACCTAATGGAAGCTCAATAAGGTTAGATGTTGTGGCTTCCCTTAGATTCTATATAGTTGGAAAGAGTAAATGGGTTAAAATGCTTGAATATGTACAGTTTATCACATATATTTTCTGAATCTTTCAGTGTATTCAACCAATTGTTGAGCTGTACCATAAAACAGACACACAATTGTGTACCGGGACATTACGTTGGCAGTATGGAACAAAATAGGCATGGCCTTTATCTTCATGGAGGTTACATTCTGATAGGGAAGAAAGACATTTAATAACTAATTGTAAAAATATATAATTACAAGTTGTGGTACAATTTCGAGGAAAAAAACTAGTTAAATTAGAGAAGACTGAGTTGATGAAACAGAACATTACCCTTCAGGAATAGCATGAAATTCAAATAGCATTAAAGTCAACTAATTTAAAGAAAACTGGTGTGTCAGAGTGATAATGGCCCCGCAAGAGTGGCCATATTTGGGTTGGAGATCATCCAGGTTTGGCCTTACAGTTCAAGTTAAGGAGTTGAACTCCATTTAAAAGAAAATAGGAAGCCAGTGAAGTCTTACAAGCAGAGTAATACAAAACTTAATTTATATTTTTACAGTATCACTTGTCTATTCTGTGGATAATGGATTGGAAGAGGTCAATAATAAAGACTAGCTGCAGAGATTTGCAGAATTCCAATGTAAGAGAATATGGTGGCAGGGCTAAGGTAACAGTAATCATGAGGGAACAGTGGACCTATTACAAATAGACTTTGGAGGTAGTCTCTGAGGCTTGGTTACAGATGAGCTATATAGGTGAGAGAATGGAAACTGTTAAGAATGCCTCTTCTTAACCTACTGCAAAACAAACAAACAAACAAACACCCTCCCCCCGCCCCAGGAAAAACTAGGTAGGTAGGAAAGCTACTTATTGAAAGAGAGGAGATTAAAGGAAGAACATAAATAAGGAAAGGGGAAAAATTGAACATGTTAATTTTGAGATGTTCAAGAGTAATCCAGATGGATGTCAAATATGTTTTATAAACCTGAAAGTTAGAAAGAATGAGCTGGAGATAAAATTTTGGAAAATGTTTGGAAATTTTTGGAAAATACTAATTTATCTGTACAAAGTTGGTAAAGCCGTGGAAGTGAAGAGATCATCAAGAGCAGAAGATAGACTGAAAAGTGAAATAGGAACAGACTTGAGCCTTTCTCTGGTTTCTTCCAGAAATTGACTGAGTCAAAGATTTAAGTACAAGTAGTTTATTTGGGAAGAGCTAGGAACACTGGCAGAACAGCATGGAAAGGATACAGGGAAGAGAATGTAGCCAGTACAAGGTGCATTGTTTAAACCAGCTACCACTCTAGAGCTTAATCCCATGGTGCAATTCTTGGAAATTAAGGAAATCACACATTTAAAATTAACCTGTGGAAGGGGCACGAGAACTGGAATCTGTCATTGAGGATAGCTATTCCCACAAAGTGTTAATTACCTAACACTCTGTTCCAGATGGGTAAGGGGGCTTTCTTTGTTTCTAAGGAAGTTGGATAAGCAACAAAGGTATCACGAGCACAGTTTTGGCTCCTGGTGGAAGAGGTATGGGAAATTAGGATTGCCAGATAAAATGCATGCAGTATTCGAAACATACTTTACTAAACATTATTTGTATATTTAACTAGTACTTTTTACTATGCTTGCTAAATCTTTCGACCCTAGTTGAAATGAGCTGAAGGGTTAATGGAAAATGAAAAATTAGTGATACATGAGGAGTCAGTATTTGGTGTACATGGAAACAGAGATAGCAGGGGAAGGGACTCCAATTGTTTGGATTTTGGGTAGGTCTTACTAAAGCATGTAAAAAATGATAAGGTCAAGAATGGGAAGTAAAAGAAGAGAGCAGGGAAAAAAATAGTATACAGGAAAAAACTAGTTTTTTCCTTCATCTGTAGGGAAAGACCCAATTACTCACTACTATAAGTGCTTCCCGGGTAAGTGTCTTAATATTCACATAGAACACTTCACTTTGGACAACTTCCAGTCACCAAATATATGGAGGCTTTTTTCCCCCCAACAAGAATTCTCTGTGACAACAGCTGGGTGTCTTTCAATTCAACTCAATTCTGACACTACCTAACTGGACATAGTGTCAGATCCCACAGGTTAAGGGCTCAGCCTCACAAGACTGCCCTGCCCCCAATCCCCACTTCAGAAGCTAGTTGCAAGCCCAGTTTATCACCTGTACTTCTGACCAACTGGCTAAAGATCAGAGGTTCCAATGACCTCCTCCTTGGGTTTGACTAATTTGCTACACAGACTAGAACTTAGGGAAACACTATGTATCAGTTTATTAAAGGATATGATTAGGGTGCCTGTGTGACTCAGTAGGTTAAGCATCTGACTTTGGCTCAGGCCATGACCTTGCATTCGTGAGTTCGAGCTCTGCGTTGGGCTGTGTGCTGACAGCTCAGAGCCTGGAGCCTGCTTCGGATTCTGTGTCTCCCTCTATCTCTGCCCTTTACATGCTCATGCTGTTTTTCTCTCTCTCAAAAATAAACTTTAAGAAAAAAAAAAAAAGGATATGACAAAGGATACAGATGAACAGCCAGATGAAGAGACAAACATAAGAGCTTCTGACCCTGTACAGATGGATTGTGTCACCCTCCCCATGTGGATGTGTTCACCAACCTGGAAGCTCCCCAAACCCTACACTATCAGGATTTTATGGAGGCTTCCTCCAGTAGGCATGATTAGTTAATAACTCCATTTCTAGCCCTCTGCCCTCTCTGGAGAATGAGGGGTGGAGCTTCTAACCATGTCTTGGTCTTTCAGGTGACTAGCCCCCATCAAGGAGCCATTCAGGAACCCAACCAGAGTCAATTTAACTGAACAAAAGATTCTCCTAGTACTCTTGTTCTCACTTAGGAATTTATAACAGTTTTGGGAGTCGTGGATAGGTCAAGGACAAAAATTTGAGCAAGAGATGCTTCTAGGGCTCCTTTCGCAAGGTAAATTACAAGGGTTTTACAAGCTTTGTGCCAGGAACCAGAGGTGTGTGTGTGTGTGCAGATACATATATATACATAATATATATACATATATACATAATGTATACATATAAAATACACATTTTTTTTCTGTATATCATAGGTAGGAAAGAATGGAGGGTATTTGATTCAGTGGATGAGGATGAATTGACTTTGATTGGAAGGGAGACACCTGCATGGTAGCATGAAGCAGGAGACAGAAAATTCTTAAATGAGGAAAAATATCTGGGGTTTTATTAAGTAAGGAGTCAAAATTTTGGCATAGTGGAAGTATTTTGGAGACAGGGCAGGAACAATGTGTGGTGCAGAGGGGGATGCAAGGCTGTGGGCACATGTCTGATCATCAGAAGGGCTTACACTGAGGGAGGGGAGTGGTTTAAGCAGAAATGGGAGACAGGATGGAGTCAGACTGGAGGGAGACTACAGACATGAGCCTAGTACAGCAGATATGTTTACTTCTAGAATAAAACTTTTGAATAATTATAATTAACAATTTTTCTATAATGTTCTCAATGTGTGTACATACAGACACGCACCCATACACTTGAAGATAGATTAGTTAGGCATAATTGAAATGCTTCAGGTTTCTCAAAGTTAAATATTAAACTTGAAGAAAAAAGTGATTAAAATATTGGTAAATGAAATCATTTTTAAATACCTCAAAAATAAACCATCTTTCTAGAAGTTTTTAAGCTACTGAATGTTTTAGCAATTGTGTGTCTATGCATTCTTCTAATGAGTATATAACCATGATGGAATTAATTTCTGATTTTGAAATACGGAGCAATAGTTAACGTAAAGCAAGTTAATGGATATAGTTGTGTAATGACCAGTTGAGTAAATCTCTTTGGACACAAAAGAAGAGATCCTACTTACTACCTTGAAACTACAGAGGTATAATCATAGGACTGTGCTTTGGGGTATGATTAATGAGCTCTGTCTTCAGTTGTATTAAGAATTGAGTGAAAGTTTAACTACCAAAGAACACATACATCACTCCAGAAAGAAGCTGTGCTGTGTACAATTCCCTTGGAGATCATAGAGAATCTTAAGAAAAATAAGCACTGAAAAGTCAATAGTTGGTCCTTCTAGGTAAGTTAGTCAACTAACTATGTAATGAATCACTGAAATTGAAAACTTAGAAACAAATTACAAATATTTGAGTTTTACACATAAAAACAATTTAGTAACCAAATAGTGCACCTTAATCTGAATGCATAAATGGAAAAAAAAATCCACCAGGAGTTATTCAGGATTTGTAAATATATGAAAGAGATAGACATATGAACATACTTTTTTTACAAAAAACTAAAAAGTAAGAAAATAGAGAATACATGTTAGAACATATCAACCTGCGTTCTTCATTCATTTTTTGTATTTTGCAATATCCACTTCATATTAAGATGCATGATCTTTTAATGTATTTTTTGCCCAAATAGAATACTACTAACAAAAAGTAAAACATTAATCTGGACAAGTATTAAAGTACACTTAACCTAATATCCAGTCAGAATTTTTTTCTCCAGTAAATTGTTTTGATTTTTTTTACTCGTTCTTCCACCAGATACAACAGCAATAATACCTATTCAACTCTAATTTTAGCGAATCATCTCTCTGAAATCATTCTAACTCACAAAATATATAGTGACATCATTTTTTAAAACCTTTATTGTCTGTATACGCCATAAAGTTGTCAGGTGTCAGATACTGCCTCTTGTGATGCTTTCACGGGAAGGTGGCACCTCGTTTTTTCTGTCATTACTCTTTTGACTCACATACCTTTCATCCTTAAAAGCAACTAGAAGCTATAAATAATAAAGGTAATAAAAACATCATATATGACAAATCAGTCTCTTAATTATGTGGCATTGAAACAAAGGTAAGTCATTGATTCATTAAACACACACAACCAAACGCTGATCCAGTTATTGATTCAACAGTGAAACCTTAAGTTTCTAGTTCATGTTGCAACTAAGGGGAAATTCACATGCCAGCTCAACCCTGCTTAGACTGCTATGTACAATCACAGAGTTAAGACTCATTTGCTTTTCTAACTAAGGACTGTATTCATTAATGATTATTTCCTTGAGGTAGCTACATGATTTTTTTTCTATTTTAACTATTACGGTAATTTCAGTTTGGGAGATCCAGAGGATTAGAATGCCAATTATGCTTGGTAATAATTGGCAATAAACTGCCAATTTATTTATTTGCTTCTATAATTTATTTTTCCTCTGTGTTGTTCTCCATCTTTGTTTTACTTACAGAATTAGGATATTGTAATGTGCTTACTTGAAAAATTTTTATTTGATCAGATTTCATACAAAAAATAAACATTTGAAATGGGCTCATTTCATTTATTTACTATTAATCCAAAGTAAAACCTGTTATAAGAGACATATGTATGGGGAGAGGCAGGTTGTTGACAATAAGGATAATATAGAGAAATTAAATGAACACGAGGAGAAAGGCTTTGTCTTAATGATCTTAGAGATATTTGGTTTAGCTGTGAAGACCTGAGATCAGGATGCTTTTCTGGTTTACGGGAATCACAGTCTTGGTGGGGAGCTTTCTTCAATCCTGAGATGTGGGTGCCATGGTACAAACTCAGTCCTGAAGACATATAGCCATATCAACAAAAATGTTAAAAAGCTCTTTCTCTTGGCACTTTGTGCTCACTTGTAAGTGCTGTCCCTGGCTTAGCTGCTTTTTCCCTGTGGAGTCCATTTCTGTGACTATAACCTGGGAAGTGTCCTCATGTGAGGAGATTTACAATAAGATTTTTGCCAGCTTTATTCTTATTTAGGATGTCATCCAGAAATTGGTTAATTTTAAACTGTTAGACTCCAACCCAACAACATTTTTATAACATTAGATTTTAGTGCCATGAATTAAAACCATCAGGTGCATGAAAAAGATTGTAAACATAATATTCAGGATTGAGTTTTGTGTATGTCCCTTTCAATACAAGACGTTACAGAGATCAAACGGTTGAAGGAATGGTGTTATGAGTAGAGCAGGCACAAAGCACTCAGTGTGCTAAACAAATGCCTACACGATAAAATAGACCTATGGGTAGGAGGCTTTCTGGATTGATGGTTGCGTTAACAGGAGACGCTTTGGTGCTGGGATGCTGATTAAGGCTTCCAGAAACATCATCATAAAGCAAACCATCTTTGCTGACTCAGTTGCTCTCCTACTGTTGGCTTGCAGGCCATGGTAACCCAAAGCCAGGGTCCGTTTATTTCATGGTGTTGGCCAGCACAATGCTATAAATCTAAATTTGTTTCCAGCATACAAAAAGTCAGATTTCTTATAACTACCAGAATTCTTATCTTTCCTTGAGAAACCAGAAGCATAGCAACCCTAAGATCACTTTCTTAAATAAAATTATCAACTGGAGCAGATCGTTCAGAAGGAATATTTATTCTCCAGCTCAGCACAGCCTCTATCAAATCCCTGGGGTTTCCCCTACACTGAGGCTGTCAGTTACCTGTATGTATGTGTACTAAAGCCTGGCCCACTTCACTCATTTACATTACGGCTGGCTACCCTTGGCAACCAGATTGACCCCTTACCATAGTTAGGCAAATCTACTAGGCTTGTCTGCTGTTACTAGGGCTGCATTCAGGGTTTTACTTCAAGGTCCCTTTTATCCTTCCAGACAAGAAAATGTTTGCTTGCTTTGTCCTGAGGGAATTTTTATGCCATTAGTTACCCTTTCTCCTCTGGGACTATTGTCCAAATGTTTTGTGTCTTTTTTTTTTTAATTTTTTTTTCAACGTTTATTTATTCTTGAGACAGAGAGAGACAGAGCATGAACAGGGGAGGGGCAGAGAGAGAGGGAGACACAGAATCTGAAACAGGCTGCAGGCTCTGAGCGGTCAGCACAGAGCCCGACGCGGGGCTCGAACTCACCGGCCGTGAGATCGTGACCTGAGCTGAAGTCGGACGCTCAACCGACCGAGCCACCCAGAAGCCCCTGTTTTGTGTCTATCTTAATGTCTTTCATATAATAAAGAACAAGTGAAACAGATGTTTAAGATATATTTTAAATAATCTGAAAAAATTACCATGCGTTGAGGTTAACATGCTGAGATTCTGAGCACTAGCACCATATGTATGTGAGTCTATGATGCCTGATCTTCATTTCTGTCAAGATCTTATTTTTGTGGCATATCTCACAGTGTATTGGGTAGCATATATATCAACCACTTCCACTCTTTTTACTGTTCCTCTTTCAAACCTCTTTATTATCTGCCTTAAAACACACACACACAATGGGTGCCTATGTGGCTCAGTCCGTTAAGCGGCCGACGTCAGCTCAGGTCATCATCTTGCAGTCTGTGAGTTTGAGCCCCGCTCTGAGCTGCCAGCATGGAGCCTGGAGCCTGCTTCTGATTCTGTGTCTCCTTCTTTCTCTGTTCCTCCCCCACTTGCTCTCTGTCTCTCTCTCAAAATAATAAACATTAAAATTTCTTTTAAATAAAAAAATAAATACAAGGAGTGATGCAATGAACATTAATTTCTGAAAATCCAGAAATTACAAATATTAACAGTCAGATTTAATTTATATTGAGGAATCATTTGATCCCAGTCCAGTCTGATTTCCCTTCCTCTCTCTGAAGAGTCACCAGTATTATTAATTTAATATGTATCATTCCTTCATACCGTGCATATTTTCCAACCGCAGTGCTACAAAACTTGAGGTCAACCACAAAAAAGAATTTGGAAAGACCACAAATACATTCAGGTTAAAGAACATCCTACTGAAGTATGAATGGATTAAACAAAAAACTAAAGAAGAAACAAAAAAAAAACATGGAAGCAAATGAAAATGAAATCACAACAGTCCAAAACCTTTGGGATGTAGCAAAGGCGGTCATAAGAGGGAAGTATGTAGCAATACAGGCCTACCTCAGGAAGCAAGAAAAATCTCACATGTACAACCTAACCTGACATCTGAATAAGTTAAAAAAGCAACAACAAACGAACCCTAAACCCAGCAGCAGAAGGGAAATAAAGACTAGAGCAGAAATAAAGGATATAGAAACCAAAACAAATCCATTAGAACAGATCAATGAAACTAGGAACTGGTTCTTTGAAAGAATAAAATTTATAACCCTCTGGCCAGACTTATCAAAAAGAAAATAGCACCCAAATAAAATCACAAATGAGAGAAGAGAGATCACAACCAACACCACAGACAAGTATAGAGAATATTATGAAAAAATATATATGCCAACAAAATTGGGCAATCTAGAAGAAATGGATAAATTCCTAGAAACATAAAAACTACCAAAACTGAAACAGAAAGAAATACAAAATTTGAACAGACCCATAACCAGCAAAGAAATCAGTAATAAATGTCCCCAACAAACAAAAGTCCAGGGCTAGATGGCTTCCGCAGGGACTTCTACCAAACACTTAGGAGTTAATACTTCTTCTTCTCAAAGTGCTTCAAAATGAAACAAATTGAGGGAAAACTTCCAAACTCCTACAAGGCCAGCATTACCTTGATTCTAAAACCAAAGACTCCACTAAAAAGACCAATGTCCCTAATGAACATGGATGCAAAAATTCTCAACAAGATACTAGCAAATCAAATCCAATAGTTCATTAAAAGAATTGTTCACCATAATCAAGTGGTATTTATTCCTGGGCTGCAAGTGTGATTCAATATTCACAAATCAATAAATGTGATACACCACCTTAATTAAAGAAAGGATAAGAACCATATGATCCTCTCAATAGATGCAGAAAAAGCACTTGACAAAGTACAGCATTCATTCTTGATAAAAACCTTCAACAAAGTAGGGATAAATGGAACATACCTCAACATCATAAAGGCCATATGTGAGAGACTTACAGCTAATATTATCCTCAGTGGAGAAAAACTCAGGTCTTTTACTCTAAGGTCAGGAATAAGACAGGATGTCCATTCTTACCATTGTTAATTAACATAGTAATGGAAGTCCTAACCTCACCAATCAGACAAAAAGATAAAAGGCATCCAATTTGGCAAGGAAGAATTCAGACTTTCACTATTCACAAACGACTTGATACTATAGAAAACCTGAAAGACTCCACTAAGAAAATTGCTAAAACTGATAAAGTCACGGGATATAAAATCAACACACAGAAATCCGTTGCATTTCTATACACCAATAATGAAGCAGCAAAAAGAGAAATAAAGGAATTAATCCCATTTACAATTGCACCAAAAGCCATAAGATACCTAGGAATAAACCTAGCAAACGAGGTAAAAGAGATGTACTCTGAAAACTATAGAACACATATGAAAGAAATTGAAGATAACACAAAGAAATGGGAAAACATCCAATGCTCATGGATCATGGATTGGAAGAACAAATTTTCCTAAAATGTCTATACTACTCAAAGCAATCTATGTATTTCACTCAGTCCCTATCAAAATACCACCAGCATTCTTCACAGAGCTAGAACAAACAATCCTAAAATTTGTATGGAACCACAAAAGACCTGAACAGTCAAAGCAATCTTGACTAAAAAAAAAAAAAAAAATTCTTGAGGCATCACAATTCTGGACTTCAAGCTATATTACAAAGCTATGGTCATCAAAACAGTATGGTACTGGTACAAAAACAGACACATAGATTTATGGAACAAATTGAAAACCAGAAATGGACCCACAACTATATGGTCAACTCATCTTCGACAATGCAGGAAAGAATATCCAATAGAAAAAATCTTTTCAAAATATGGTGCTGGGAAAACTGGACAGTAATATGCAAATGAATGAAACTGGACCACTTTCTTAAACCATACATGAAAATAAATTCAAAATGGATGAAAACCCTAAATGTGAGACGGGAAACCATAAAAACCTTAGCAGAAAACACAGGCAGCAACGTCTTTGACCTCGGTCTTAGCAACTTTTTACTAGACGCATCTTTGGAAGCAAGGGAAATAAAAGCAAAAATGAACTATTGGGACTTCATCAAGATAAAAAGTTTCTGCACAGTGAAGGAAGCAACCAACAAAACTAAAAGGCAACCTACAGAATAGGAGAAATATTTACAAATGACGTATCTGTGAAACAGTTGTTATCCCAAATCTATAAAGAACTTATCAAACTCAACACCAAATAATAATAATAATAATTCAGTTAAAAAATAGAATACATGAATGGATATTTTTCCAAAGACATCCAGATGGCTAACAGACTCATGAAAAGATGATCAAAATCACTCATCATCAGGGAAATACAAATCAAAACTAATGAGATAACACCTCACACCTGTCAGAATGGCTAAAATTAACAACACAGGAAACAACAGATGTCAGAGGGGGTGCAGAGAAAGGGGAAAGCAAAATGGTGCAGCCACTCCTCTGGAAAACAGTATGGAAGTTCCCCAAGAAATTAAAAATAGAGCTGCCTTATAATCCAGCAATTGTGCTACTAGGTATTTACTCAAAGGATACAAAAACCAATATTACACTATATGTTAACTAATGGAAATTTAAATTAAAACTTGAATCATTAGAAAAAAAATGTATCATTCTAGTGTTTTCAGTTTTTACTATAGAAAAATGTATCATACTGTTGATTTATCAATGTAAATGAATATAAATTTTATATCACATGCATAATTAAGCAGAATGTTTTTTCAGAGTCATATTTTCAATTATCCATATTAATATAGACTCGGTTTGTATGTTTATGTTCTGCATAATATCCCATTATATATATATACACACACACACACCTATACACACACACACACACACACATATACATCTACATATATATACACATATATACCCATATGTGTACATATACATATACATATATATGTGTGTTTACCCTACTGATAGACTTACAATTTTTCTCAAATGTTGGCTATAACAGTTCTCCCTGGAAAAATATTTTTCCATTCCTTTGTTCCCAATGATTTTGGATCATTTTGAGTACATGCCTTATAAACAGAATGAAACTGAATTATATTTTTAGTGTAATTAGATACACTTTTCCTTAGTAGCTTATTTAAATGTCTTCATTTATTTTGATATCTAACATGTTAATTTCTATCTTCTATTTAGCATATTTGTTTTTCTTTGCCCTCTTTTTCTCCATTCCTAGCTTCAGTTTGATTAAGTATTCCTTTATTCTGTTTTCCCATGTATTGGTTTAAATGTTGTAATCTTTTTCATTTACCATCAATTTTTTTAAGGTTCATACTTAACAATGAAGTAATCAATATCTTCCTTCTCTCAAATGCTGTAAATATCATTTTCAAATGCTCTCTGAGGTTCCTAACTCTGCCTTTCATATTGTTTCAGAAATTTCATATTTTTAATTCCCCCAACTTAGTACTCTTATAGTCAACATTTAGGTAGGTTTATGAACATCATAATATTTGCTTCCTGGATTACTTTGTTTATCATTGTCTCACAGAGAGAAAGACAGAATTTAACATTAAAGACATTCCTGGACGAACCATTATAGGAACTAATGCTTTCTGGAAAAAAAAAAATAGGAAATAAGAAGTTGCAAGATGGGATGGTGAATGAAGAAATTGTTTAAGGTGGATTCATTTTTTAACTTAAAATTGTTGTTAAAATTTTACTTTTTATTTTATTGGGGTCTTTAGCAAATGTGTCCAGAGCATTTCCTGGCTTTTGAAATTTATTAGGATTGTTTGTGGCTTCTCTGCCACATATCTTGTCTTTCCAGATTCATTCTTAACCTCCTCCCTTCTACTTTCTGTCTCACATGTCTGGCCTTTATGGAATTGCATCAAGGGATTTCTTAGTTTCCTGGCTTCTAGTTGGTTTTGTCCAATGGGAAGCCACAGCAGGGGGATGGAGAAGGAGAGAAGAACAAAGTGGGGTGTTTATTACCCAGTTACTCTTCTGAGTTTATAACATCTCTCCTCTGCTGTCCTCTTGTGCCTGTTGTCTCCAGCCCTGGGTTACCGTGGCCTTCCTTCGGGTCCTACACCCACCTTTGTGAATAGTCACTTTGTAAATAAACTCTCCTTAAATTATTATAATTTGAGTGTGGTATTTATTTCTGTTGGGATAAACATCCAGTAATCCTTTTGGCAGCTTTTTTCAGGTTTGTGGATACAAAGAAAGTGTATTTGTGATAGAACACAAACATCAAAGATGTATAAATAACATTCAACCTTACTAAATTATTCAAATCTTTTGTATCTTTTTATCCATTTAATCTAATATGCTCAAAGACCAGTAGGTCTATGTTTAAATCTCTCTGTACATTTATGTATTTGTCCATTTCTCCTTGAATTTCCAACTGTCTTAAAAATAAACATTACTGTATGTTTAAATATACCGTCCATATTTATAAATCTTTGTTATGAATCTTACTGTTTGACTTTCTCATTTTAATTTCCCATGGCTATGTTATTTATGTATTAATAGTTATATATATTTTTTTTTTCTTCTTTTGACTCACATGCATTTTCCTCTTTAAAATTTAAATTTTAGTTAACATACAGTGCAATATTGGTTTCAGGAGTAAAATTCAGTGATTCATCATTTATATACAACACCCAGTGCTCATCTTAACAAGTGACCTCCTTAATACCTATCACCCAAACTATGGAGAATACCCAAATGTCCATCAACTGATGAATGGATAAAGAAGATACGATATTTTCCCTACCTCTTGACTTTTAAAATCTTGCTTAAATTTGTCTAAGTAACACACAATCTGATATCCTTTTCTTCTTTAACAGTAACAAAACAGACCCTTACATATGGCTTCCATGCTCTGGTACTGTTCTAAGGGTTTTTCTTATTTAAACTAACTGAATCACGGGACACCTGAGTAGCTCAGTCAATTAAGCCTCTGACTTGTGATCTCTCAGTGTGTGAGTTCAAGCCCCACGTTGGGCTCTGTGCTGACAGTGCAGAGCCTGCTTAGGATTCTCTCTCTCTACCTCTCTCTCTCTCTACCCCTCCACCACTCACGTTGTCTCTGTCTCTCTCAAAATAAGTAAATAAAAACAATTTGTTTAACTAACTTAATCATCGGTATGGCCCTATGGGTTGGTATATTATAATCCCCCTTTTATACGTGAGGAAACTCAAGCCCAGAGTTCTGAAACACTGTCAAACACCAGCAAGGATTACACTAGGTTTACAGCCTCAGATGATCTGTCTCCAGAGTCTGTGTTCTTAGCCCCATACTATACTGTTGCTCATAATAGCAAACTTAAATCATCTGGTAGCATATCTGACTTATACTAATAATATAGTCTTAGCCTTTCGTTTAGTGAATAAAGACAAAAAAATGATATAGTATTTTACTTCCTGTTATTTAAGATGAGGGATTTGGTGTGTTCTCTCTCTCTCTCTCATTTTGAGACTATGTTAATTTAATGTGGGCTTATAGTAGCAGAGAATAATTATTATTAATAATATAATGTTAAATATAATATTTAAATATCTTTTTCCAGAGTATTTTGATTTTGCTTTCCTCAATTTTTTCAGTCACAGGTATTTCCTATTCCAAAGTATCAATATTTACATTTTTTTAAGTTTATTTATTTATTTTGAGAAAGAGTGAAAGCATGAGTGGGGGGGGGGGGGACAGAGAGAGAGGGAGACAGAGAATCCCAAGTAGGCTCTACACCATTGGCACAGAACTCACAAACCGAATTGAGACATCATGATCTGAGCTAAATTCAGGAGTCAGACGCTTAACCAACTGAGCCACCCAGGCACCCTAGATATTTACATATTTTTGATGCCTATCTCCCACATATTCTTTTAATAGGACTTTTTAGAATTCTTATTTCATCTTTCTTATAGCTTGAGTATGTGTGTATGTAAACATATCTATATTTATAGTCTGTGTCCATACCTATATATTTACATCTAATACTATGGGAAAATATATTAATACAGATATACATATAGGAATATGTATATATATTCTTATCCCCTACATATTTAACAATGAATTCCCATTGACTGTCACATATAAACTATATGAGAATAAATATAGAATTCTCAGCTTATGAACACAAAACTCTTCATCAAACCAATATGTTTTCTTCCAGCATTCACAGTTGGAGGAGGAAAGTCTAACATAAATCAAGGTTTTGTTTTGTTTTGTTTTTTGTTTTTGGGTTTTTTTTTTTGCATGCATTTTTATTTGGAAGATTTTATCCATGTAAAAATTTACTGTAATTTTTCAAGTACTAAAGAATTGTGGGTTTTATTATCTTAATTATGTTAGGAAAAAAAACTTTTCTGGATTAAAACCTCAGTTCCCTTTTCATATCAGGAGAGCTTTTGCATGCTTTTACTTAATTTTTTCTGAATTATTTTTTAAAGATCTTATTTTAAAGGCTTGTTTTTATATTTCTAATTTTCTTATAACCTTGCTTGTCTATTGATAACACACAAAGTTTTGTGTCTTTGTGTGTGTGTGCAACTTGTGCCCATATGTTTGTAAGTGAGCTGTGACCCTTGATCCAACCTTGGCTCCCTTGCATCTTAATAGGTTCAGTGAATCTGATACTATAAATGCACATGACATGAACATAGCAGATTGCAAATTCTGACAGTTTTGACTAGGTACGTCAACATATCCTTATTCAGAATGAATTAATAGATAATAAAACGTGTGTACATATAGACAGAAATCTCTACGATAGCCATTAACAAACTACCAGGCTAGACAAAGAATCAGTAGCTGTGAAAAACTTAAATTTTGCTCCAGTGTTTGAAATTACTTTTTCAGCTCCTGAAATATCATACAGAAGTTATTAATACCAAAGATGGCAGTCATAGATCACGATATAGGAAACCACTAACATGGCATGATTAATTGTCTTTAATATATACACTTACATTTCAATTTATACCAAGTTGCAAATGAAAGTCTGTAATAAATGCAGATCGTGGAGAAAATGCTGATTGAGCTCAGTAAGTAGCTTTTGTGCTTTTAATCTTGTTTACCATGTCATGCTAAATATATTGGAGCCATAAAAATGATTGGGTATGACATTACATAAAAGAGACTTAATCAAATACTAAACATTTAACTTAATTAATTTTATAATTTTCATATATATATATATATGCCTAAGAGACTAAATATAATCAAGTATACAAAATTTAGAGATTTTTTTTGTTGAGAAAATAATGTCTCTACCTGAAAAATGCTATTATTTTACTAAAAAATGAATTGCTGTTCAATGTGTGCCCTGCCCAGTGGTCTCTGCTATAAATTTTTGTAACCTTTGAAACTGGTATATACAAAGATGAACCCTATACTTTCAAAGTATTCTTGGATTTTTTCCCCTAAAGTCCATGCACTTATATCCCTTAGACCTAAATTGATATTTTAGTTACCCCATTTATACTTATCAGATTCTCCCTCCTACAAATGTCTTCCCAACCATCCAGTTTCTATACATTATGAAATTCTAGATCAAGCCATATTGCCTCCAGGAAGCTGCCCACCATTACTCAATGTCCTCTTTTACATCTGAACAATATTGCTCATCTATTCCACGTCATTTAGCATAAAATAACAGGCTGTGGTATTGCAGCAGTAATACATACAAAGTTATTTAACAAAATCTTGATTGATAATCTGTTATTTTTAGGCAAGATGTTGAGTGTTTGTGCAAAAGTGATTGTAATGATAAATCCAAGAACCCAATCTAGAGAAAGATAATTGATAATATTACTTATTAGAGTCAATGGATTTGAGTTCTAAATGAGGTAGAAAGATTATCACAGAGAGACACTGTTCAAATGAGCAAGAAGAATGAAAATGGATGGTCTTAATTTTTGGTTGGCACAATTCTTGGTTATACTGATATCCAGGATGGGACCACGGGGTGAGAGCCTGAGATAGAGTAACAGTGATATATTAAGGTCAGAGTCCAAGACGGGTTACCCCGAAGGATGATCACGTTTTCAAGCACCGTACCTGATGGCCAAGAGGATAGGATCTGTTCTGATATTCTACTATGCTCTTTCTATAGGTCATCTATGCTAGGATTTGGTTATGAAAAATGTTTTTTTTTTCCCTTTGTGAGTGAGGTTTCCCCAATACACGTCGATAGAAAGTATTTTCTCTGTGCTGTTTTCAAGAAACTATACCTTTTTGTGTTAAAACCATAATGGATGGATGTTTCCTTAGTCTTGAACTGTTTGTAGCATGATGAGCTCTTTCGTGTTGTTTTTGTACTATACTAATTCTGAAATGTATGTTCCACTCCCTCTTATAGGAAGAATTCTTGATTTAGTTACATTTTAAAAATGCATCTTCTCCATTGTATTAAGTCTTGACATATTCTGTGTTACCCCTTTTAATATTCCTTTGGCAGTAGTAGTTCACAGATTTTGCCATTTAATCACTGCATCCCATCTATCATGAGGATTAAACTTGCTCTACTGAATAGTCTCACTGTTTTCTCCAAGCGACACCAAAAATTGCACTGAATATTTTGGTCAACAAGATCTCATCAAGTTACTAAAATTCTTTATCATTTTTTAGTATCATTACTTTCTGTAATACTGATGCTTTTTATGGCTTCAATTTGGAATAACTATCGGGAAACATATTTGATAAAACTAAGATAGTCAAAGATATAAGAAACAAAATGAAAAAAATCTTCTGAATTAAGAAGAAAATGATAGCTATACTTCCGGTAAGGAAATTAAATATAATGAAAATACAGCTCACTAAATTATCCTTCTGAAAAACAAATCTGATTAAGTTACACCACTGATATAAAAAAGTACAATTATTCAATTATTCCCTATTGCCTAGAGCAGTTCTGTGTGTGTGCATGCATGCACGCACACATATATTTTTGTCACATATTTATATTAGTAAAACAATTTTTTGAGTTCATTTATTTTGAGAGGATGCATGGGGCGGGGGTGGGGGGGGGGAGGGAGAGAAAGAGAAAAAGAGAGAGAGAGAATCCCAAGCAGGTTCTGCACTATCAGTGCAGAACCATGAGATCGTGACCTGAGCTGAAATCAAGAGTCAGAAGCTCAACTGACTGAGCCAACTATGTGTCCCTAGTAAAACAATATTGATGAAACATTTATATATATGTATTTATAATTAAACCATAGTTCTTTTATTCTACAAATATATACAATAATGTACATATATAACTGGAATTTTTAAAGAAAAAGAGACATACAAGTGAAAACCTCCTAAAAAACAAAAAAACAAATGAAAACCATCTACTTTCCCTCACATTCCAGAGGTCTATTTTGCATAACCCTTGGCATAGAAACAGTCTCCTTGGGCAACCATGGACACAGAGCAGGGGTCAGCAAACTATGGTTTGAAGTAAAATCAAATTCATCACCTGTTTTTGTAAATAAAGTTATATTGACACACAGCCATGCCCGTTTGCTTACATATTGTCTGTGGCCACTTTCACACTACAATAGTTAGTACTTGTCATGAAATTATAGGCTCCACAAAGTCCTGACCTTACTTCTAAATAAAGGTTCTATTATTTTTTTGTTTTGTTAGCTCTGCCACTCAATTTTCAAATATCTATAGTTTTAGCCTTTGGTTATTCCTGTTTTCATAGTAGATCCTATGTTTTTATACAACTTACAGCTTTAAGCATGTTTTTCCCTTTGCTTACAAGCCTTCATGAAGCTCTTTTTAATTCTTCATACCATTCCTTATTTTATACAATGCCTTTCCCTGTGCCTTTGTGGGGCTATCAATTACAAACAAACATTTGTCACTCTCATTGGATAAAAGACCTAACGTAGGCAAATGGGACTGCCTCCCAGGAATTTGAATCTCAAGTAGAAACTCAGAGAATGCAGTTGGGGTAGTTATTCAGTAGCAATGTTTTAATGGGATAGTTCACAAAATCCCACTGCTTAGTTTTCTGCAAATGTCTTTATATTAGTCACATGATCTGGTCTAAATGGACTGCCTTTGATTTTATAAGATATGTAATATCCTTCTAATACATTTATGTTTTGCTTAAACGAGTCCTGATGTAACATTATTTGTAAGTGTGATAAAGCCTATCCAGGATCCCACTTGCTCATTAGAAAGTACCCAAATTCTTGCAAGAAAAGTTATGAATATTAATAACCAAAAAATGGAAATTTTTTATAGTCTTTAAAAAGCTTATGCTGAAAACAGCATAGACCATGGGTTAGCAAACTTTCTCTGTAAAGGGGCAGATAGTAAATATTTTCAGTGTTGCAGGCTACACAGTGTTACAACTACTCAACTCTGCCCTTATAGCACAAAAGCATCCATAGTGTATAAATAAAAAAGCATAGCTATATTCCAATAAACCTGTATTTACAAAACCAGGCAACATCTGATAGTGATCCCTCGTATAAAAGGACATTTATACACACCTGTGGGCTTCTATAGCTGAGGGAGCAACTGGCATGCATAGTTTTTTTTTTTTTTTAATGAACGTTTTATTTATTTTTGAGAGAGAGACAGAGCATAAGTGGGGGAGGGGCAGAGAGAGAGGAAGACAAAGAATCAGAAGGAGATTCCAGGCTCTGAGCTGTCAGCACAGAGCCCGACGCAGGGCCCCAACTCACGAACTGCAAGATTATGAACTAAGCCAAAGTCAGACACTTAACTGACAAAGCCACCCAGGTGCCCCAATAGTTTGAATATTATAGCTCATTTATTGATTGAATGCCTATTTTTGAGCCCCCATTCTGCATTCAGAAATGAATCCAAACTCTCAGCTTCCTATAATTAGTTCTAGAGGCAAAGCTCTATGTCCTGTAGCATTATCCAATTTAAAGTAATTTCTGAGTTGAGGCAGTGGAGAATTGGCTTTTAGATCCCAAATGTATATAATATATAACCCAATGGCAATAAAAATCTGTGTTCTGGTTTCCAAGTGTGCATAACAGATGACATGATAACAGTAGAAATCTGTGTTCTGATTTCCCTTTGGAAGTTTGAATGTGCATGTCCCAGAATCTATGTTCAGATCCATTTGAACTAAGCCCAAGGCCACCTTCTCCTTTAATCGGTCAGATGTTTACTTTGCTTGTGTTGTGGTTCATTTGTTGCCTTTTATATCTGCATATTCAAACTTAACAAAATTTCTGTGTGGTATCATCTTGAAACGTACTGTTGTTAACTGTCAAGTTTTCATAGTTGACAGTCCTTTTTGAGCCAAGAAAACACTGGTTGCAATTGAGCCTTGAAATTTTATTAAGCCTTTTGATTTGCTAGTATACTTGGAGAACACTTCTATTACAGTTGGTTTTATGTTATAATCTTGCCATTCAAATTGTGAGTAAGAACAGACTCAGAGAAAGATATATTAAGGGTCAAAATGAGGGAAGGAGTAATTGCTTTCATCTCCATTTCAGAACCCTGTATCAGAATTGTAAACAAAGAGGTTTCAGCCTCTAGGAAGTCAGAATGAGAAGCTTCTGCTTTGGATGTGTGAATACAGTTCTCGCTTGCTTTAAAGACAAATAATAGCAACCACAACTGCAAAATTAAGTATATATTTTTGATGCTTTCTGCCATCATCATTATCTTCTGACAAAAAAGTCCCCCAGTTCTGTTTATTTCTCTGCTGCTCCTTCTGGATTTGCTGTCTTTGGACAGCATACGTACAGATTACAAATTCTCGATTTATCATATTGTCCTGTTGGACTTACAGCTTTAATATTTTAAAGATAATCTTTGTTTCCAGCAGTTTGTGAGAGGAGTAGTTATACATGTGCACCGCTGGATTCAAGCCAGTCACCTAAATGTTTATCTGTCTTCCTTGGGCATAGAGATCAGGGTCATTGCTAAAAGAAAAAAAATGATATGTCTTCTCTTGTGAAAAAGGCGATTAATTGCCCTCCAGAATTTCCTGTCAGGTGTAAATAAGAACAGGATCAACCCAGGAAAAATGAAAAATTTAAAGTAATGGCTCTCCTTCATTTTATAAATAACCAATTTATGCTTTGGTGTTCCCTCATTGTTTTTTCTTCATTATTTGTATTTAATATTTTTTTTAACTTTGATATAAAAAAGCCACGATTGTAATAAAATTTTAGTATATTGTTAACATTCCTTTTTTCCCCCACAAATAAGCTCTAAAAAAAAATCCCTATAAGCCAAAAGAGAAAGAACAAAGCCACTGCATTGCACCTGAAAGTAAATTACGTAATTATAGTTAATTGCTCTAAAAAGTAAAGGAAGTGCTTCATTTGTTTCAAATAACATGTGTAGCCACATTCTAAGTGTCATTTCTTACAGGGGGCATTGAATTTAGTTATCATTGATACCGTAAGAATCAGTAATTAGAACTTAAGGAAAACCCCAGAATGGTTGTAGCCATGCTAACATAATACTGCAAACAGCCTTATAATTACATAACTTACATTCAGGTTAATTGTGCTACAGACGTTGGCTTGGTTGCTCTACTGTGAAGTTGACACCTACAATAAACATTGCATGAATCAGGTTGTTACTTAATATGCACCATAGATTCAAAACTACTCCATACTGGTTTATTAAATGTTTGTTTAGTATGTTAAGCTTCGTTGTCATCAGGAAGAATTTTCCTTTTTCCTCACTTTAATGTAACTAATGTTTTCTATATGAAAGAGAGAGAGAAAGAGAGAGAGAGCGTGCACAATGGGGACGATGGATAGAAGGGGAAAGAGAATCCCAATCAGGCTTTACACTGAGCATGGAGCCCAATGAGGGGCTCAGTCCCATGACCTTGGGATCATGACCTGAACAGAAATCAAGAGCCGGATGCACAACTGACTGAGCCACCCAGGCGTCCCATTGTTTAAAAACCCAGTGTTTTTAGAATAAATAAAAAATTATAGAACTTAAAAAAAGTTAAGTTTACTTAATTAAAAAAATTATAGAACTATTACTCAAGATGGCGCACCTGGGTGGCTTAGTCAGTTAAGCGACCTACTTCGGCTCAGGTCACGATCTCACGGTTTGTGAGTTCGAGCCCCACATCAGGCTCTGTGCTGACAGCTCAGACCCTGGGGCCTGCTTCGGATTCTGTGGTCTCCCTCTCTCTTTGCCCCTCCCTCATTCATGCTCATGAGCGCTCTCTCTCTCTCAAAAATAAACATAAAAAATATTACTCAAGAGATTTTTTTTCAATGTTTATTTATTTTTGAGAGAGAGAAACATTGTGTGAGGAGGGGAGGAGCAGAGAGAGAGGAAGCTGTCAGCACAAAGCCCCATGCAGGGCTCAAACCCATGAACTGTTAGATCATGACCTGAGCTGAAGTTGGACGCTTAACTGACTGAGCCACCCAGGCACCCCAACAGATGTTTCATAAAGAGAAAAAAAAAACTTGTGAGATGTTGGAAATCAAGATCTGAGTTAAAAAGATAAGTAGAAAGACTTACTGCAATCATTGGATCTGAAGGCTGTAAGTGGACCATTATACATTATAACAGGAAGGTCACTGAAGAGTTTCCTGGAATAAGAGAGGACTTTACTAGGAGATAGTAATGCTTACACAGTAGAAATGAAGTATATGACTACATTTGCTTGTGTGTGTTTATGTGTGTGTGTTTCAAAATGCTTTCCTAATTTTTTTTTTACATTTTATTTATTTTTGAGAGAAAGAGAGACAGAGCACAAGTTGGGGAGGGGCAGAGAGAGAGAGAGAGAGGGAGACACAGCATCCGAAAGAGGCTCCAGACTCTGAGCTGTCAGCACAGAGCCCAACGCGGGCTCAGACTCACAAACCTCAGGCTCAAACTCACAAACCTGAGCCAAAGTCGGTCGCTTAACTGACAGAGCCATCCAGGGGCCCTTAAAAATGCTTTCTTTATCTGGGGAATTATAAAACTGGGCAAAAAAGAATTAGACCCATTAATTTCACAGAAGTAGTTGTATCTCAGACCAGTGAAGCAGCTCATAAGAGTTGAGAACAATCTCTAATAAGGAAAGTATCTAAATAATACTGGTTAAATTTACTCCAGGACTATGGGTTTTATTATTTGAAGAACTTATCGATTTAGAATGAAAAAAACTATTGCTATTTATTGGAGAAACATGTGTGTTTCTGTGTGTGTGTGTGTGTGTGTGTGTGTGTGTGTGTATACACACATATATATGCGCGCACGCGTGCACAGGCGAGTTGGCACAGACGTTTACTCGGCAATCATGGAAACCGAACTCTTCTTCATGGAATCATTAATGATATGTTTATACAGATGAATATAGGTAATGCATATATGTTATTTTAACAATACTATAAAAACCTACTTGTCTAACCTTCATTGTTTGAAATACAAATAGGCACCTCTTTGAGGATGTCCCTTGAGGCTGTTTTGGTTTTCAAATAATTCATAATTCAATAGTTACAATTCCATGTAGATCACAGGGTATCACAGCTCACTTGCTGTAATATGTGCATGTGAATTAAAGCAAGTATGAAAGGAAAGGTATCTGAAAGAACGAACATTCTGATGACATGCCCATGGTGACACAGCATGTAGGTAATTAACAAGTCAAATAGGAGAGAAACAATCATAGGTTATTGGATGTAAGATAAAATGTTAAATTTGAAAACACAATGACGAATTTCCATAATGTGATTTTTGTTTCTGTTATTTCAAACTCCCAGTGGAACCTCCATAGATTCTCCTTTTCCTTTAATGTGTACTCTTTCCCCATCTAAAATAAATCTTCTGTAAGTTTAATGGACTTATGCTTTAAAAATTTTTGGTCTCTTACTGTAATATCTAATGCTGTCATAATGGAAATTTTATACATATTTCATATATGTATACATATGTATATACGCCATCTTTCTTAATTTTTATGGTGGGTAACAACAGTTTCCTTTATCTTTACTGACCAGAACTAGCTGTTCTGTGCACTTAATCAAGAGGAATCCTTAGTGAAATCTTTTGTCTCTTTATGACCGTTCAGGGGCTGATGTGTGTGTGTGTGTGTGTGTGTGTGTGTGTGTGTGTGTTTACAGTGACCCAGTTGACAAAATTATAGAGCAAAGACAGACTTCACGAGATTTTTAACAACACCCCCCAGATACTAACAAGTTCAGTAGAAGGAACACATCACGGAGTTTAGAATTTAAATCCAACTCTATAAGAACTATTTAAAGGTTAGGTGCTCTGTATTCCTCATGGAAAATGCATCAAAAGAAATTTCACACACTAATTCTCTTGAAATTTCTCTAGAGTAAGTTGAATTTATTCTTTGCATTAAGTAAAAAATAAATTGATAATTGGACTTTCTTTATAAAACATGATTTTTCCTATATGGCTGAACACAAAGGTTCTTTCAGTTATTCATAATATATTAGTTAATATTGCTAGAATTTTAAGGTTCTATCGATGGCTGTTTGGTTAGACAGGTAACTAAATACACTGATGGCTAGGTCATTGATTATTTCAAATCTATACACTGACAGTATCATAGCATGTCAGTTTCAGCTATGTAGAACTGCGTTTGTTCACAACTCTCTCAAACATGGTTGGCCAGCTATCTTTGGTTAACGACATTTTATTGCCGAGTTTCAAGGAGCAGGAGTTTGCTGTGTTTGTTTTCTAAGATTCTATTCAGATAGGAGTCACATAGAACACCCACTTCTGTCAGTTACTGAGTAGATAACTGCACTATTGGTCCCAATTGTTTATTATTCCCTTTGTCCATGGCCTTTTGCATATGTATTTGCATGTGTGTGCATCATGGCTGGGACATACTTCTCACTCCTTGATTTTTGGATGGTCTACATAGAGTGGACAGAAATGACCATCTTCCAGTTCTGAGTGAAGACGTTTTATATTTCTATTTGCATACCTGTGCCTCTGCCGTTGCCAGAAAACAAACAAATGAAGGGGGGAAAAGCCTAGGTTAATTTGCTAATTTTAGGGACAGGATGGACTTATGAAGTAGAGCCAATGTCCCAGCTCAGCCTAGCCAAGATTTGCTGACACCTCTCTCCAACCCCATGCCAATTCCTAGTTACAGGAGCAAGCCTACCAAAATTGTCAGCGCAACCAGGTGACCCAACCGTTAGCCCACGAGTAGCTCTAGGACAGTAAAGTATTATTAATTTAATACTTTATGTTTTGGTGTAGTTTGTCACATAGTATTTTTGTGGCATGGCAAAATGGTGGTCTGAATAACAAATTGTCTATACCATCCATTTGTCTGTAAATCCATTTATTTTTTGATCTATTAACTATTCTATCTGTACAGAATGTAAGATTAATAAAGCATCTTTGTTTTGTTGTTGTATTATGAATACTTAAGCATTGCACATAACATGTACATAATAAATATTTGTGGTATGGATATAACAGCATAAAAATAATTTTCCAATTTAGAGGAACAAAAAGATAAGTGCCCTCCCGAGACTAACAAATAAGGCTAAAGACTTTTAAAAGCAGTTGAAATTTACCAGAATTAAAGTAGGAGGAAGTCAATATAAGAAATTTGGATGGAAATTTCGACAGTGGGTGCCTATTTTTGTTGATGCCGAGATATCTTACAACAGCGAAAAGCACTAGGAACAAAACAAACAAACATGCTTCTTAAAAGTGAAGGGAACATGCCTAGATGCAAAAATGCACCTTTGTTTGCAGTTGCACATTGGAGCACTGCAGAGAGCGTGTTTCAGCAGAAGCCAGAGGACACAATTTGGTTTGAAAAAGAAACAGAAACAGAGTTCCAAAATGTCGTACAACGCCAAGGCACACAGGCAAGTGGAAGTCTATCATATACACCTGAAGGAAAAGATTGTGAAAACGAACTTGCCTCTGTATGTTGAACCACATTAACTGTGTTCTATCAATTTAAACCTGTAAAGGTGGCAATTTCTTGTGGTTCAGCCTGATACATGGCCCTGTCTCCATTCTCTACTCAAATTCATGGAGTGTGGTAAATTAAAAAAAGAAGGAGGAGGAGGAGGAGGAGGAGAATTAGCACAGAATGACAAGATACTAGGAGAAGAAAAATGGAGAAATGGAGGAGAAAAAATTTTACTGAAAATTTAAGAATGGCCCTGTGTTAGATGTTTGCTATTTGCTCCTAATACATGTTTCCTTCTTTCCTAATTTGCTAGGAATTCATGAAGGCTGATCTTTGCAAAGTTACTCAGCAGTTCTCTTTTGCTCCCTCAGATTGACTTCGGTCAGTGGGGTGGATGGGAGTACTGACAAGAGATCTATGGGTAAGCGATTAAGGTTAGGACATTTGTTCCCCAGCTTTCCTCCAGCCAGGACACTGGTGTGCTGTGTTTCTCCAATGAATGTTACATCTCCTGATAAGTAACCATTTCTTACAACTACTGTTGTTTCCTCTGACTTCCAGTAATTGTTTCTTCCCTTAAGGCCTCCATGAGATAATGTGTTTTCTTCCATTATTGTCAAGTTTTAGGTGGTTCACCATTTTTAGTCATTTGCTATAATATCCTTTTATTAAACTTGCCTCATTAGTGTTGTCTCCTTTCAGTAGATCATCTGTTTCTTACCAGCATTTTGATTACTACAATCACAAAGCAAGAAAGTGAAAACTCAGGAAAGACAGAGAAGGTAATGACATAAAAATTGGGAGAAATCTTGCAAGCATATTAAAAAACAGAGACAAAATGGAAAAAGCCGAAGAAATAATTGACATTGTGGAAAACTTGGTGAAAGGAATGGTATATCTAAGTGACAAAATTAATCAAAATCAATTTGAAAGAAAGTGTTAAGCTCTTAAGTAGGAAATGGTAAGATTTAGAGAATTTATCAAGGAGAAACTTACTTGCTTAGGTTTCATTGTGCCCACTCCCCCCATAATGAAATGGAGATAGAGTACTTAAAATTAGAAATCAAGAAAACTTCTCTGAAATCAAAACACTCTTAAATTTACATATTGAAAGGATACACTGTGCAACAAGGAAAATTGACACAGAATTGTCAATATCAAGGTATATCCTAAACATCAAAGATAAGGAAAGAATTCCTTGGGAAGCAAGGTCAAAAGATCAAGATTCTTTAATGAAGAAAAATAGAATTAGGCTAGCCTCAAAATTCTCCAAAACTTGTATACCAAAAGATACAGCAGCAAAATTACAAAACACTCAAGAGAAGAAAGTAGGACTATGGATTTCATATAGGGAAAACATACTTTTCAACTATAAAGCCTGAACTTACATAAAGCTTGAAAATATTTTTTTCCCAAGAGTACTTCTTAACTAGACTATAAGAAGAACTTCAGTTAACTATGGAAAATCTCAAAAGATTATGTAAAGGATGAGGTTATGAGCATTAACTATATGAAACTGGAATAAAATCTAACATCTATCTCAGGTATAAGGTGAAGAAAAATGTAGAAGCGATAGGCTTCACAATGCAGAAATGATTAAAATAAAATGTAAGCAAAAAAGACAGGAAGTAGAATAAATTCAATTGCTTCATCTAATGTAGCTAAAAATTAAGTAATATCATTGAAAGAACTGTTGGAGATACAAAGCTAAATAATAAAAATTTTACTATTGACTAAAGCCAGATATAGTTAAGAGGGAAAAGAGAAAACAGAGAAAATATAATAATATTATATTTTTTTCATGACAGATAATAAAGGACTATGGTTTAATATTAAGATATTATCATAAATATGACCACCATAATAAAATGCAAAGCTTCCTAAATATCAGGGAAATCAGCATATTAAAAACACTAAAGCAGGCACACAGCTAATGAAATCAATAAAATTAAAAAAAGAAATGTAATATCATATAAAAATAACATGAAAACATAATTGGAAAAGCAAATAAGTATAAATGAGCTGAAATCATCCAGAGAAATAATTTCATATTAGTTTATAATGAAAAATTCTGTATCAAAACCATACCTAAAATCTATACAAAAAGCATACTTTGAATTGAAAAAATAAGCCAAATTACCCAAATGAATGAATACATGGAATTCTGGGGCTATATCAGAGAAAGTAAAAGTAAATAAAATTGACCAAAATAGAATCTTATAATAAATCAATCTTTCAACTATGAAAGGAGAAATAGAATCACACAAGTGTTGATTTTAATTCTTTCTTTGAGAAAATCCAAATGGAAAACAACAGACGATAATAATGCAGTGCTGATTTATATATGTATATAAATTAGTATGTATAGACTGATATAGTTGTATATGTGTATATAAATATATGTATATATCTTGTGAAAATATAAAATTTTATATGTAATATATATAAAACATGTACTCAAAAATTTGATGTTATAATTTTTCTTCAGAATATATTAATAAAAATTGATCATATATTTGGCCAAAGATAAAGCTTCATTATCAAGAGAAAATAAGTATAAAAACTATACTGTGACCATAGCTCAATAAAAATGAAAATCATGCAACCAGAAAACAAAATGTTATACTAACTATACATTTTAATACTATAGTTTTGGATAAATCCTGGTTCATGGAGTTAATATAAAACATCCGTATATAGAAAATCTAGAAAGTAATGATGATGAATGTAAAACACTAAGAATTTATGACATTTGTCTAAAGGAATGCTTAGAGGAAAATGGATAGCCTTTACTACTTTAGAGCAATGCACAAACAGAAAAGAATGAAAAATTATTTAATATTAATTCAAATATTTAAAAGTTTTAAAATAAGGAAAAAAAATTTTTAAAAGTCACTGAAACAGGATTTGGTGACTATGACAACAGAAAAACTAAAGCAGATCCTTTGAGGCCCTGAGATAGTGGGGTGCCTTGTGTATTAGAGGAACAAAAAGAAAATCCATGAGACTGCAGCAGTGAGAACAAGAAGGAAATCACAAAAGATGAGGTCAGAGAACTAACAGGAGGTGCAGACCACATAGGGTCTTGCAAGGTAATAGCAAAGTCTGGTTGTAGAATTGAGTGTAGGCTTCAGGGAAAAAAAACGAAGACCGGCACAAAAGTTAATGCGCTCTTCCGGGGGAGAGATGAGGTGGCTTTGACCAGTGTGGGTTGCCAATGGGAGATGGGGAGCAGCAGTTGACTTCTGGATATATTTTGAAGTAGAGCCAATAGTATTTATTGTTGGAACGGATGTGAGAAAGGAAAAAAAGGCAAAGGTGACATCACTTGCCTGAACAGGTAGAATGGAGTTGTCAGTGACTGAGATGAAGAAAACGAGTGATAGAGCTGGTGTGGGGAGAGATCAGGAGTTCAGTCTTAGACAAGTTCATTTTGAGATACCTATTATAGATCCAAGTGCAGGTGCCAATTAGGCAGTTAAATATATGGGTCCAGAATTAAGTGGAGCCGTCTGGCCTGTAAAGGTGAACTTGGGAATTATCAGCTGAGATGTTAAATGCAAGAAGTAAGGGGGAAATGTTCAATTTTCACTTTGTGACTTTTTTCAGACTTCCATGTCTGAAATGAAAGAAATGAGGAAATTATTTTTGCCAAGGCAGTGCATGTTAATCCCTTGAATGGCAAGCTAATAGATTTGTATTTTATCTGCTAACCTATTGGATATGAATGTAAGGAAGTTCATGAACAAGGGAAGTACCACCACAATGAAGCTTGAAAGTGATTATTCTGGCAAATCTGAATACTATGTATGGATGAGGTGTAGAGAACACCAATAAGGCTTTGTACTAAGAATATGGGGTAGAAAGAAAATCCAGGTTTAAGATTAACGTAGTGGAAATGGAGATGAATAACTTTTTCTTTTTTTCCCTGAAAGATTTAACTACACATGGATTCAAATGTGACCAATTTAAATGTGTTCAGATAACCTTCTTAAGTGAAATGAAGCTGGTTTCATTTAAAAGAGCCAGAGGCAATATGCTTATATTTGCAACAATCACAATAACAAAACATTTTTCCAGTGGAGCCAAACTTTAAAGAATATTCTTTCTATAATAGATACTGCCCCTTTAAGTAGCAGAAAACAGCTTTAGAGGATAATAGTTGTTATTATGATTGTCAATCTATCTCAGATCTGCTATTCCGTATTTTGTCGCTTATAAAATAGTACTTTCGGCGTGAGAATTCTATTTATCTCAAGCCAGAGTGTCAAATCCCTGATGGATTGGAAAAGGATGATATCTGAGAAAGAAAGAAATAGAGAGGGAGAAAGTGGGAGACAGAGACAGAGTTCAATGCCAAGAAAAAAAGAAAATTATGGTTATAGATCCCTTAAATCAATCCAATTGTATCTATCTTAAATTAATGTCCTAAGAAACCAATTAATAATTCTCTTTTATTTTTCATTAGGAAAAAATTTGTCAAACCAGTATGCAGAGATATCACATCTTTGATTTATTTTGATTGTTTGTGTGTAATGTCTTTGATAACATGTAGTTGGCATGAGACTATCACTCCAGGCTTACATGTGTATCTTTATTAATCTCTCATTAGATCTTTGAGTTAAGAACAGTTAAAAGAATCAAAAGCCTTTGTAATTTTGTGAGTAGTTTATAGTTTATTTTTACCCCAGACATACATATAATTTCCTTGATTGGTTAATTCAACTGTTAGGTCTCTCCAAATTTACAAAATTATATTTGAGGATATTCCATCAACAAAAATGCCATGAAGCGCCACCCTAAATATTTCAGAAGTATAAAATTTCCATTAAAAAAAGGTCCACTTATTTTTCCTGTGGAGAAGTCAGCAGTTCATCTCAGTAAAATCTTTGTCCACTCATTGGTTTGTCATTCAATGAGGAAGATCAATTATTGGGGTTGCTGGTATAATTCCTATATATTATCTAGGATGAGATTTTATTTTTATCACTTGGTGTCAACAAAATATTGCTCTGCAAGATGCTATTTCAAGAAATACAGAATAGTAAAATTTAATTACCTTTTCCAGTAAGGAGAGATTTATGCCATGGGGAAGGAGAACAAAATACTCCTCAGGAAATAATATAAATGCCAAAGAATAGATCACTTTGATCAGAAGTTAGTAAGGGAAGTACATTTGGTGAATTGAAGAGCATGTTTGTGGCTGGAAGAAATTGGGGCTGGGAGATATTCCATAATTAACAATGAATTAAAGAGATTATGGAGGCTGTGGGAAGAGCTAGTCTAAAATAAGAATGGGCTTTGGAGTAAAACCACCTGAGAGAACCTTTGTGCCACTTTATTATCTATATTATTTGGAATAAGTTTAAAAGTCTGACTCTTGGGGCACCTGGGTGGCTCAATCGGTTGAGCGACCTTAGTTCAGGTCATGATCTCTTGTTTCACTAGTTCGAGCCCCACATCAGTCTCTGTGCTGACAGCTCGGAGCCTGGAGCCTGCTAAGGAGTCTGTGTCTCCGTCTCTCTCTCTCTCTCTCTCTCTCTCTCTCTCAAAAATAAACATTAAAATTTTTTTTTAATCTGACTCTCTTTTCTTCGTGACTGGGATCGTGGATGTCAGAGACTTCTTTAAGAGTTAAAAAAAAGCATAAAAGTGTAAAACAAAGGACTGAACACAGTGTCTGGAACACTTAGCAATTTACTAAAAGTTTATTCTCTTTCTCAATATAGAAAAAGAAGCAAGTAACAGATTATAGCAAAAAAAAAAAGACTTTTAAGTTTTGGCATATATATATATATCATATATATGATACATATATATATTTTAAATATATGTATGCCAATATATATATATATATATATATGACATATATATTTTAAAGCTCTAAAGGAAGAATTTAACTAGCTTTGATAGGAGTTACAGAAAATACAAATGGGATTCAACTACTCAGATACCATACAAAGACAAAAATAAAAACACTCAAATTGATGGACTTTTGGTACACTCCAAAATGACACAGTTGATAGGAACAGAAATAAAAACAAAAGTTCAAAAATATTGGATACTGGTTCTAATTTGCATAAGGATTATTATCATTGTAGATTTTTATTTTGTTCAGTAAGGAGCTTTACTATTAGTTTCACCATGTTCTTTGTTATCAAAACTTTGTAATTATCACCACTTTTGGTGGGGAGATTATAGAAAGACTTACTCTGGGAAACTGAAGATTTGGATTCTAGTTAATTTTTTTCTTTCCAGCAATCAGTGTATGATTTATTTTGTCTGGTCTTTGTTCCTGAATCCATAGAATTAACCATTTTTAACACCTCCAGTTCTAAAACTCTTTTTTGCTATAAGCAAATCTTAAGGCTGATTTTTAAAATTAGTTTTAATAACTATTTTCAGAGGGCTTTAAAATTTCCAGCTACCTTCTACTTCATCAGTCTCTTTCTAGTGTTTCTACTAATTAAAAATGGGCTGTGGCCCAGTGATTTAGTAGACATACTATTCAACAAAATTTTTTTCTTCAGAAGTGTGAATCTTTTTACATGTGACCGTGAGTCAGTGCCCATAGTAGGAGTATGTGTAGAAGATACACTACGGAGATAAATGTTTCAACTCTCTTCGACCCTGGAGCAAAATAAATGAGAGTAATAAAGTTCACCCCTTTGTGTTCTGCCTTGTTATCAAATATTCCCCAAATCATGAAGCCAATAAAAAAGAAATAGTCTGTCAGGGGAAAAACAACAACAAAAATCGTAGTTTTGCCCCTCAGGCATTTTCAGAAAACTTCAAGTCTAGATGTATGAATTAAATTACTTCTAAAAATTAGAAAATTCTATCAGCTCAGAAATATGTGAGTATCTTAAGCAGAAAGTTAGACCTCTACCCTGAGAAAGACAGTTACTACATCATTGCATTTTTTTCTTCCTATTAAATGGGGAACAAATTTGACCTCATTTCTCATGTTTTAGTTTTTGAATTCAATTAGATTCACATAAGAAAAAAAATAAATGAAAAATTAGAGTGACTCTTTGGGGGACTCCATGCTTCCCCTCACCAGGTAGAAAAAGACGAATGGCCATAGACCCGGTGAGTATGTTGTCTGGGATCAAAGGGCTAATGCTTAAGGAATATGGAAAGAATGGGGCGTCAGAGTGGCTCAGTGGGTTAAAATTCAGACTTGGCTCAGGTTCTGATCTCATGGCTTGTGGGTGGGTTTGAGCCCGGCATTGGGCTCTCCGCTGTCAGCACAGAGCCTGCTTTAGATCTTCTGTCTCCCTCATCTCTCTGCCCCTCCCCCACTCATGCTGGCTCTCATGATGAAAAATAAATAAACATTAAAAAAAAAAAAGAATGAAGGCCAAAACTAAACTGCTACTGTGGCCTTTGCAAGGGTTGATCATCTCTATCTGCTGTCCTTCTTTCCTCTACCTCTACCTTTGATAGCGATTTTATGACTACTGAATTTTTTATTTTCTTGGGCCTCTCTTCTCCTACCACACTCGTCTCGTGTTTACTGGACGTGCTCCCAGACTCCCTGATGTTGTTCCAGAAATTTGTGAGTCCATGCAAATTCCCATCATATTCTATGCCCTTCGTCTTCACGTGGAAACTCCCCACCATCTCCCATTTACTCCTGCTCACAGTCTCCTGTCACCTTTCCAAACCCTTTCTTTTTTCAGTCCTCCTTATAAGGAAGAAAGAAGAGGACTTCAACTTCTTTTCTACCTCATCTTCTCCAAGTCTATTAATCTGCATCTGCAGATTATCAGAGTCAACAGTGGTCTACTCACACCATGGCTTATTCTCTTCATGTCTCCCCAGCAAAAGAGCTCCATGGCCGGTGCTCCCTTTCTTCTTCTTCCTCAGTCCCTCCCATTCTTCCTCAGTCCCTCTCTCCTCTTGATCCATCCCCTCAGACTTCTATTGATCACCTAATTCCATTTCTTGAATATTTCCCTTGAGTTGGAACTTCCCCTGCTTCTTCTGGTTTTTCCTCAATGACCAACTGCCTGGTCTACTCATATATCTTAGCCTTTCTCTTTAGCTTTCAATATCCTATGTGCAGGTGTCCTCAGACATATAACTTAAGGCCTGTTATATCTTCCTTTTAAAATCTCCTCCGTAAAAAACTTATCCAAAATTCATAGCTTTCCTTATCTCTGCTTTGTGGATGATTCCCTTGTAAATTTATATATTTAACTTTTGTTTCTATTTTGAGCCCTATTGCCATATTCTCAAATAGCTACCTCATCAACTATGAATTCACAATTTTTTCAACTTTTATTTTTGTAAGTGGTGCCTTCAAACACCTACCTCCCACATACATACATTTGTCATCCTAATCAAAAGATCACAGCTATTATTCCTCTTTCCAGTCTTTACCTCCAAAAATTACCTAGTTTTGTCAGTTTTTTTTTTAAGTTTATTTATTTATTTATTTATTTTGAAGGAGAGAGAGGGAGCATGAGCAGGGGAGGGGCAGAGAGAGGGAGAGAGAGAATCCCATGCAGGCTCCACATTGAGCCGGATACGGGGCTTGAATTCACACACTGTGAGATCATGAACGGAGTCAAAATCAAGAGTCAGAAACTTAACCGACTGAGCCACCCAGGTGCCCCAAGTTTTGTGAAGTCTGTCATACTGCCATTACGTTACCGATCTTTTGGAGACCTGAGAGAAGAAAATAGAAGAGAAAGAATTATACAAATTAATTAGCAGTTCCTCCTTGTCTGGAATATGCTTCTCCTGCCTCCCCTGAGCATGCATGGGATGCTTACACTCCTCCTTACATCAAAAGCCAGGTAGCTCTTCCCAAGTAACTTAAAGAGAAATTTTACACTGATATTTCACTTACAATTTAAATTCACACCTTTTCTTTATTTTCTGAAGGTGCCTATTCCTTGGTCAAGTAGAAAATATGTCCTTTACTCCTATTCTTAGAAATGTCCCAAGACAATTTTTGTTGACTTCTGTGGGTTTTTTTTCCCTTGACTACATCTAACTGTAAACTTCACTATTTTCTGAGTTCCTCCTAAAGTGAATATAATAAGTAGCATTACAATTCATTACAGTAAGCTCACCTATAAGGAAATAACCACTTTTGAATCTAGATCCTTGTTTTGATTTCAGCTTTCTAAAATTGATAGATTTTACTATCTATCTACTATCTATCTACTACCTATCAATTTAAGCTATCCAACTATGTACTTCAAATTATGGTGTTACCAAGATGAAAACCTTGCTTCAAAGCAAGACAGAAAGGTAACAACTGAAATTCTCCAGCATACGCATTTGTTTTGTTGTTATGTAAGAGCATCTTCTAGCTAAGATTCTCAGTAATGATTATTACAGTATACATCTTCATTTAAATTCATCTCAAAATTCTATATTAGCATCCAAGTACTCTGACGTCGAATGCTCCTGGAATGCCTTCTTTTAAGGATTCACCATTTGATCCTACCCTACAGTTTACTTACTGCCACAAAGTGGAAATTATATTCAATTGAATGACTCTTTTATTCAATTCCAAGATATTTGTATAGTCAGATGAGTAGAATATAATGTTGTGGGGTGATACATATTAAAAATCTGCCACATAGTTTTAGTTGTAAAAGCAGATTTTTATCTTCATGCTAATCAAAAGCATTTTCAAGGCCCCTAATCTCACCCAGCAGTTTTAAACAGTTCTCTCACCTCTGGAGAGGTCAGAGAAGAGTTTACCTATTTTAATATCATAGAGTAGTATTAAATAAATAGGATGAAAAGTTTCTCCCAATTAGGTATAAATATTTTACTTTTCTTCTTGTTTAGGATGCTAAGATGTTTTTCTTACAAAAACTTACTTTTTTAAATTGTATCCTTTCATTCATTTAAAAATGGTCCCAGTGTACAGGAAGCGTACCAGGCTCTAAGCTATCTCCCAAGAATGCAAGGATTTTACATCCCATGGGTGTTCTTAATATTTATAGCTTATTTTGTGTAGGAGATCATCATGGACCTGTACAAGGATAACTGAATACTCATGTTACCTACTATGACTTAACGTTCTCAATTCTATGTCTGATTTTGTGAGCAATTTTCATTTCTTTCACATGATTTCCATCCACCGTTGTCTGCGGCTACCACAGCCATCGATCCTTAGTGTTGTAGACTCTATAAAATAAATTCCTTCTCGGCACCCTGGATGAGAAGGTGACTAGGTCGTATTAGATACCTTACTTCATCATAGGTCTTAGTAAGATCTCCCAGAATGGTAGATCTCAGAACCACCTCCCACAGTTATAGAAGCGCAAGCCTCCATAAAATATATTTTATTTCAAGTATCTCTGACTGGCCAGTTTCAGACCGCTTTTATGAGCGACTTTCTGAGTGTCAAAGCAATAATCCTATAGCATGGCTGCATGGACATGTAGCATGCTTTAGACAGAATCACTTTATCTAGAATCAATAGGACTTACAACCCCTACCTGATCTGAACTCAGAAAAACCACCTGAATATCTATTCAAAAATTACATTCACTGACCATCTCTTTCTCCCTGTAGGGCTGATATATGAACTGTGAGCCTTAAGTAATCGATTGTTTTTATGTTTAGGAAGTATCGTCTAGACTAGATCATCCAGCAGACCTCCTCTTTTGCTTGCCAGGGCTCTTATGATCATCTAGAATGCAAATACATTCGTAAGGTTGCTCACTTTGTTGATCATTAAAGGTACAATTAGTTCTCTATATCAAAGTGTGCTCAAATTTCACACACTCTGCTTATGTATATATTCTGCATTTCCCTGATTTACAAGTCAAAATTTCTATGTAGACATATAGAATTTTTATTTTTTGAATACATTAACCGTTTAATTCTGACCCAGTTGGCATACTTCTCTCCTTAGTCAAAAGCACAAAAATGTGCCTACAGCATTTTCCATAGATTTTGCTACATTATATAGAGAGAGAAATGATTAATGTATTTTTTTTCAGAGTTTAATTTTTTTAACTCAGATGCTAAGCAGTTATGACTCTTTCCAGGTTTTCCCCATATTTCTCAGAAATTCGTATCTGTCAAACTCAACATTTGATCTTTAATTTCTTGAGGCTATTTAATACTGACATATGTGCTAACTGACTATCTTTAGTTCTTCAGAGTTTGGTTTCATTCATTCCATCAAGTATTTTAAGAAGCTTGAAATGCTCCCAGGATCACTTATCTAAAGGGATTTAAAGAAAGACAATACTAGTAGGATTTTATTATATACCATCTGAAAGGAAAATTAATTTTGCCTCAGGTTTCAAATGCAAATGAGAACTCCATCATATAAAAGAAGGCTTGTCTGAATAACCTAACTGAATTAATGGAGGAGAAATACTCAGATACTTTATGCAAAAAGATGTACTTTTGTTCAAATGATTAAAATTTAACATCTAAACTTTCCCCAATGCACTAGTCTAACAATGTTTCACTTTTTGTTTATATATTTATGATGTATTTCTTATAACATCCTAATGAAAATGATAAAATGACCCCATATTATCTCAAGATTTGACAGTAGAGTACATAGATTTAAATGAAGAATGGCAAGAGGTGACTTGGAGATATGAGGCAAGATCAATCATAGATAATTGGAAATTATATTGCTTTTTTGTCAGTCTTACAATAATTCTTCCAAAGAGCCTATTTTGTGGGATAAACTACTCTTCCCACTTAATAATGTGACTCTATTATTCTATAAATACCAAAATCTCCCTTAGAGTAACTGCTGGCAGAAACCTTCGACTATGAATAGGCATATTTTCCCCATCATTTTTATGCACAAATGCCTAACATCTGGCCAACATCAAAATGTGTAGCTTCTGGCAGCTTCGTACACCAAATGCAGTCAGAATGTTTTCTGAGCAGGTTCACTATACATGATCTGGGACACATGTTTGATATTATCTGGGAAAACAAAAACAATGAGTCAATGACTTGAGCTCTCCTTGACACTAAAAAAAAGTTTGGCTCCATAAACTGTTTCTGAGAAGAATATTTCACTTTGAGCATAGCAGCTAAAGGTTCCGTTATTAATGTAAATAAATGAGAGGGAAGAGGGAAGCCTTGATGATTGGCACGGTAAAAAATTAAACAGTCCAGGGACTGTCGATCAGAGTTGACTTTAGTAACTGGCTGGGAATGCAGACATTTGATCCAGCATACATGATTACCAGAATTCACACTGACCAATGTCCTCTCCTATAAAGCAGTTGCACTCTGGGGAATTCGAGGTTTCCAATGACAGTTTTGAAATTTCCTAACTTTCTGGAAAGGGTTTTTGTAATAAATACTACTTGGATTTTAGAATAAACTTAAGGCAGTTTCTTTTGTAAACACACACACACACACACACACACACACACACACACACAATTTCCCCTTTTTTAGCTAACGTAGAGATGTAAGTAACTTAGAGTATGTGTGCTGATACCAGACTGGTTATTCACCTTCATGCCAAATTATTTCAGGTCTCTGCAGAAACATGACAAATCTTCCTGAGCATAAGTTTTACTTAAGGGTAATAGCACATTAGTTTGAGCTCCAGAATAATTTCCCACAGGTGATTGGAAGTGACATTTATCTACTAAAAATTTTTCTTATAAATGAGTAAAATTGTATTTTAAACACTTTGATTATTTTGATGTAAGTTTTTAGTAATAGTTCACAAAAGATGATTTTCCAAAAGGAAAATGAGGATCATCTTTGCAAGTTCCAGTTTAGACTAAGCTTCTAGACATGTTGCCACTAAGTGTCAGTTAATCAGAGCATGGACCAAGTGATACATCGGTGTTACCCTAACATTAATTTTGTTACTCATATGGAAATATATAAGAACACAGACACACACACACACACACACACACACACACACACAAATTAATCATTCCTATTACTTCACCTGCCTGCTAGTGGACCAAATGTGGACCAAATCCACCTGCCTGCTAGTGGACCAAATCTAATGTTAGTTTGTTAAACTAAACCATGCCCCAAGATTTAAAAAACCTTAACCGTCCCCCAAATTAAAAAAAATAATAATTAAATGGAGTGAAAATATGATAATCACTGGCAATGTCTGTTTCCTACTGTCTAAAATTATACACTGTTATTAATACTCCATTATAGTAAAAACAACTTATCACAATAAAGTGATTTGTAAGATTGTTTATTATTCTTCATGATTTTCAGTAAAATAATTTTTCTACAGAAGGAAAAGAATGAATTCTGGCCAATTCGACCCAGAATGGAAGGAATTAATGGAAAGTAAAAATCTGATGATTCAAACCCACTTTGTTGTTCATAAATTGCAAATGAAGACCACGCTGAGTTATCGTTTTACGCCTGTTACACTGAAAAACAGTAAAAGCCTGACAACAAATGTCAGAAAGTATGTGAATCCATAGGATCTCTTCATTTTAGGATGAAGCAAACACACATAACCACACATAATTTTAGAAAAGTGAAGGGATTTTTGCTACAGAATGCCAGTGACGTGACAGACGAGTAAGAGAGGTGGGAACATCTGCAAGATTTTCGTTTTTGTGTTTAATGGCGGTTTTATGAGTGTTTATATTATTATTAAAAACAAAAAGTGTAGGCAAATTTAAAAAGGACATTCATAAAAACGAGTCTGTTATTAATGAAAGACTCTTTTTAAGCTAATTCTGTGTATCTGAGTAAAACAAATATGTCAATCAATCATGCTGTAGCTCTGAGAAAACTTATGCCATATTCGTTTTCAATGGTGTATAAATATATTGTGTGTCTTGTACCTGAATTTCATCTTGTTTGGCCTTGCTTTGTTTTCAGATTGTGATCACAAAGGAACAGATGATGGGGGAATAATTGAGTAAAATTCAGGAGAACTGTTCTAGTCTCTGCCTTAGCAAATTAATTACCTTGCACTTCATTCCTCTAAGCTTTTGTTTCTTCATTTGGGATATTAATGAATCTAGAAAATAGTAAATTTCTTAAAGAAATTTTTAAAAACTTTGTATGTGCCAGGTATCATTTTAAGTAATAGACAGACAGAGGTAAATATATACCAAATTTCTGCACTCAAAATTTACAGTCTGGTGGAAGAAAAACCTCATTCCACATATCAAATACCTAATTATATGTAGCATTGCTTCTATGATCAGTGCTATGAAGGAGAAACAGAAGGAGCTGTGTTTGTGATGTTATAGGATCACAGCACACTGGGGTGACTTGATATCATCCAGAAGATAAGGAAAGACTTCCTAGGAAGTGATGACCACATTGAGATTGCAAAGATGATGACAGGATTACCTAGGGAGGGAGAGAGAGAGGACTTCGTGCGAAGGAAATAGCGTAGGCAGGATGGACAGAAGGGCATGTTCCATCCCAGAGGGTGAGGCAAGCAGATATGGTTCTAACAGAGAGGGTAAGAGAGGGTACGATATTAAAAGGGGCTGAAGAATAAAATAGGAATAGGCTGCAAAGGATTTATAAACTAAGCTAGAGTATTTTTATCTTAATCCCAAGTGGAATTCCATTTATGGTTGTAAGCAGAAGATGAAGGGCTTATACATATGCTTTCAACAGGGATGTCTGACCCAGGTGTAACGACTAGATTGGGGCTGGTCACGAATGCATGTGGGTGCAATCCCTATCAAAATACCAAGAGCACTTTTCTCAAAACTATAATAAATAATACTAAAATCTATATGGAACCACAAGAGACCTTGTGTAGCCAAAGCAACCTTGAGAAAGAACAAAGCTGGAGGTATCACAATTCCAGGTTTGTATTATAAAGCTGTAATAACCCAAACAGTATGGTACTGGCACCAAAATACATACATAGATCAATGGAACAGAATAGCCCAGAAATTAATCCACACTTGTGGTCAATTAATCTACAACAAGAATATACAATCGGGAAAAGACAGTATTTGCAATAAATGATTATGAGAAAAGTGAACAGCTACATGTAAAAGCATAAAATTGGATCACTTTCTTACAGCCATACACAAAAAGTCAAAATAGATTAAAGACCTAAATGTTAATACATGAAACCTTAAAAATCCTAGAAGAAAATACAGACAGTAATTTCTCTGACATTGGCCATAGTAACATTTTTCTAGATAGATCTCCTAAGGCAAGGGAAACAAAAGCAAAAATAAACTATTTGGACTACATCAAAATAAAAAGCTTTTACATGCAAAGGAAACCATCAACAAAACAAAAGTCCAACCTGCTGAAAGGGAGAATGTATCTGCAAATGATATATCCAAAAGGGCTCAATGTCCAAAATATTTAAAGAACTTATACAACTCAATACCAAAAACAAACAAAAAATCCAATGAAATAAAAGGGCAGAGGACCTAAATAGAAATGTTTTCAAAGACAACATACAGATGGCCAACAGACACATGAAGATACTCAATCTTGCTAATTATCATCAAGTTAGTACAAAGTGAAACCACAGTAAGATATTACCTTACACCTGACAGAATGGCTAAAGTCAAAAAGACAAGAAATAACAAGTGTTGGTGAGAATGTGTAGTATAAGGAACCCATGGGTACTGTTGGTGGGAATGTAAATTAGTACAGCCACTATGGAAAACAGTATAGAGATTCTTTAAGAAATTAAAATAGAAATGCCATATGATCCAATAATTCCACTACTGGGTATTTACCCAAAGAAAACAAAAATACTAATTTGAAAATATACACACTCCAGTGCTTATTGCAGCATTATTTACAATAGACAAAAGATGGAAGCAAACTAAGTGTCCGTCAATAGACAAATGAATAAGGAAGATGTGGTATATACACCCAGGGGAATATTACACAGCCATAAAAAGGAAGAGATCATGCCATTTATGACGGCATGGATGGACCTAGAGGGTATTGCGCTAAGTGAAATAAATCAGACTGAGAAAGAAAAATACCATATGGTTTTACTCATATGTGGAACCAAACACACACACACACACACACACACACACACACACACACACACACAAAGTGAACAAAAACCAGAACCAGATCTACAAATACAGAGAACAAACCGATGGTTGCCAGAAGGGAGGTGGAAGGGTATATGGACAAAATAGGTATAGGGGAGTGGGAGATACAGGCTTCCAGTCATGGCATGAATAAGTCACAGGGGTAAAAGGCACCACATATGGACTGCAGTCAATGGTATTGTAATCGTGTTGTATGGTGACAGATGGTAGCCGCCTTTGTGGTGAGGACAGCTTATTGTATAAAACTCACCAAATCACTATGTTATAGACCTGAAACTAAGGTAACAGTCTATATCAAAAAAATAAAAAATTTTTAAAAAGAGTGGTTGAGGATAATATGATAGAACATTTCCAAAGTACATTTTAGACAGAATATGATGGTTTGAAGTAGGATACTGGTGATAAAAATGAACATAAAATGATGAAATGAGTAAACATAGCAATATGTAGGACTCAGTACCTAATTAGAGATAAAGGAAAAGGAATAATGCAGCATCAAGGACAACACTTCTATAAATTGATACAATTATTTTGAAAAGTGTTTGGCATTATTTTGTCATTGTGGTGCCACTCACTGAGTTGAGAAAGAGTAGGAGAGCATCTGACTTGGAAGAAGGAAATACATATGTTTCATCATAGACAGGTTGAGTTTGAAGTGTTGAAATTCTCCAAAACTGACTGGCTTTGAGGTGTGACAAAAAAAAAAAAAAAAAAACAAAAACAAACAAACAAAAAAAAAAACAAAAAACAAAAAACAAAAAAAAAAAACAACATACACAACGTGCTCTAACATAAGTCTTGCAGAAGGTTGTTTCCTCATTGCTATCAAAGCTATATTTCCAGCATGTCATATTAAAGGATATTAGGATAGCGGACACTGGAGAAGAAAGTTCTTTGAATCTTCTAATTTCCTCTCAGGTTATGTTTTCCCCTTGATGGTGATGATATTTTACCTGCTTCAGGTAACATCCTTCCAAGACATAGAATGTATTAAATAAGGGTTTAACAAGCTTCTTATATCACCAATCATATGATAGACCCAGACCTAACTACTTAGCTCTATGCACGTTTTCTAATTTTGTTTTGGTGCCAATTTGTCAACATCAACTTTAAGCAATTTATCAACAGGCTCGATGCATGCATATATGCATTGCAGTTATTTACCGACGACCAGCTTACACCAGCACTATATCCTATGTTACAAAGAAGCTTAGTAGGCACTGAACACAGCAGACCTACCCAAAGCCTGCTGTAGACACCATTAGGACATCCATGAAAAAGTTTTCTGTAACCTGGAGATGTTGGGAGATAGATATTTTTAATCTTTGAGCATAAATGGCTATTAAAGCAATAGGCATAAAATTTTAGAGACTACAGAATGAAAAGAGAACTTACAAAGTACTGATAATAAAAATGAGGACAAAAGAAAAATGGAATTCTAACCCAAAGTATAAAATATCAATGAGTCCATATTGATATAAACACATGACCTAATAAAGGACAAAAGAAAAATGTTGGATGAAAAATTCCAAATAATTTAGGTAGATACTCCACCCTCAAGAAGGTGGAAAATAGCTCCCCATTCTATCTTTACATTAGAGAAAAACAACACTACCTTAGCCAGGTAATTAAGTTTGGCATCCTCAACAATAAGTCATATTGATAGTATGTACCCTTGATACGATGTGATGAGAATCGCACTTTACCTCTACGATCTTCGTCCCCCCAAACCCACAATGCTAATCTAATCATGAGAAAAATATCAAATACTAACTGAGGTATATTTTACACAATACTTCACCAGTAATCCTCAAAAATGTCAACATAAACAAAAAGAATAAAAGGAACAAAAGAGACCTCATGTCACCTCTTAAGGTCACCTCGTATTTTTTTGGCTTTTTTTTTTCGATACAACTATTTCACCCCCTAACCCTCTTCCTCAACCATCTTCCTTAGCTTAATTAAACATACTAAAAACTGTTACTGCTATCTAGTTTTCATGTCTGCGTAACTTGGTAGCTCCTGAATTCACAGATACCTGGTATCTTCCCTCTGTATCTCTAAGTGTAAATCTCCAAAATGGATGATTTACCTGACCAGCTTGTCTTTGGGACTAGTTTTTAGAGGTTATAAATTATTGGTTCATCTGTAAATGGGCTCCTTCTTCAGTTAGAGGCTCACCTCAGCTCCATTTAGTTGGGACCAATGGTAATGGGCACATTATTTGAGAAGGTATGTGCTTAGGGTGGGCATCCCTAAAACATTTCTACTGCAGCTGTGGTAAAAAGAACACAACACCTTAGACTAGCGTGGTGGGCAGTATAATGATCCCCCAGAGATGTCCAGGCCCTGATATCCAGACACTGAATAATTGATGTTAAATGGCCAAGGGGTGGCACGGTTGCCGATGCAGGTAAGGTTGCTAATCAGCTCACTATAAAATGGGGAGAGTGTCCTAAATTACCCAGGTGGATCCAATGTAATCCATTACAAGCATCCTTAAAGGTGGAAGAGGGAGGCAGAAGAGTCACAATGGAGTCAGGCAATGTCAGAAAGACATAACTGGCCATTATTGTCTTAGTGGATAGAAGGGGTCCAGAAGCCAGTGAATGTGGGCAGTCTCTAGAGGCTGGAGAATGTGAGAAAAAGCATTTTCCTCTATATCTTCCAGCAGAGAATGAAGCTCTGCCAATACCTTGATTTTAGCCCAGTGAGACCATTTTTGGATGTGTGCTCTACAGATTGTACAAAAAGAGATTACTGTTGGGTTAAACTGTGGTCGTTGATTACAGCAACATTAGGAAACAAATGCAATTGGTTTTCAGAGAGTAGATGTATCCTAACCTATCCCTGAAGAGTATATCAGTAGAGTCAGTATATTTGTGCTAATTGTGGGTATCTCTGTACAGACTACACTTGATTTGCTGATTTTTCATACATAATTGGGGATCACTCAGACATAGTAGATAAATGATCTGGATAATTAATATAAGAGTAACCATCAACACAGGAGTTATTTTCTGACTACCCCTCCACATAATAAAATACACACGAATGGCTCTCATAAAATATCATGCTTTGAGAGAATGCGGACTGAATATTGAGGCAATGAGATCTCTGCTTATTTATATGTTGCCACGTGCTGTTTTCTTTCCTACATAGTCTAATTGTTTGCCAGAGTCAAACGCTTAGGTATTTAACACAGTAGGCAATGCTATGGAAGGAAGCTGAAGGTTCAGGAATATCGTTTGCTAATGTGTGCAGGTTCAGAGCATATGTTAAGGCCCATAACAAAAAATAAAATAAAGCTAAATGATACTGGAAAACCATTTGCTTCAACATTTTTAAAAGATACCCAAGAATCTTCAGTTTAAGAAAAAAAGCTTCCAAATGCTTTTTCCTCATAAATATTGTAAAAGGAATGAATGGATGGATGGTGTTAATTTTGTTGTATTTAGAGAAAAAAATTCTCTTAATATGAAGATTGCTCTGTTTTTATAGCTGCATGATAACTAGAATTTCCCAACAGAGAAAAGTTCTGCATGTTTCTTTCTCAATCTTGTCTATAATTCCCAGGTCTCAAGAAGGTTTTTCTAGGCATCAGACCTACTGAATTCCATCCCATTTATCACTGTATCTACATATAGAACAAAATAGTATCCTTAACCAGCAGCCAAAATTAGATAATGGAAGTAATTTGGGGTCAGTGGCCAGCATCGGTCTGGATTTGGGTAAGTACCATTCTCTCCCAATTGCAGTTCTGCCAAACTTAGACTTTCTCACATCATTTTAATGACTTTGATGTGACAGATGTACAAGCCCTTATGCCCAGACTTTTTGTCTTGGAAGGGAGGACACCGTCTCCCAGAGAGCAAAGGAAGAGAGCATTGGTTGCTAATGCTAAGTAGGAGTGCAAGAGCAGAAACAAAATATCATAGCCACGTTTTACAAATAGACATGTATTTCTAAGCACTTGGCAATCATTTCCGATCTGTGTCTAGAAATGGTACATCAGAAGGAATCATAGAAAAGGTGACATGAGCCTCTTGTGTACGGATATTATCAACTGCAGGAAGAATTATCCTCAAGGGGTCGATGCTAGCTAGCATCTGTAGTTCTAGGAACCAGAAACAAATGGCTCAGCTGAGAGGGAAGTAAGCAGACATCTCATACGGACAAGGCCCATTGGTTTAAAAAATTTTTTTCATTGGGGCAGAATTCCTTAGAAAGCTAGAAATGATTTCTGTTGTCTTTGCCAATAAGCTATACTTTTTACTGATTTTTAATTCAATATCTAATGAGGTAATTAAATAAATACTTGAATATTGTAAAAATCAATTAAGCCAGTGAAAGGGAATATTTGAAAGAAATACAGTACAAATTTAAGATATAGTTTTAAATCGCCAAGTATTTACCTTAATGAATAAATAATATCACATATCCCAATGCAATTATATCTTGTAACATTTAGTCTATAGTTTTCAGCATAAAGGTTTTTTACATCTTTGTTTAGGTTTATTCCTAGGTATTTAATAGTTCTTGGCACAATTGTGAATGGTATCTTTATTTCTTTATTTCTCTTTCTGTTGCTTCATTATTGGTGTATTAAAATGCAACCAATTTCTGTACCTTAATTTTGTACCCTGCAACTTTGCTGAATTCATGTGTCAGTTCTAGCAGACTTTTGCTGGAGTCTGTCAGGTTTTCCACGTAGAGTATCATGCCGTCTGCGAAAAGTGAAAGTTTAACCTCATCTTTGCCAATTTTGATGCTTTTTATTTCATTTTGTTGTCTGATTGCTGTTGCTAAGACTTCCAACACTATATTAAACAACAGTGGTGAGAGTGGACATCGCTGTCATGTTCCTGATCTTAGGGGGGGAAGCTCAGTCTTTCTCCATTGAGGATGTTATTAAGTATGTTCCTTCTATCCCGACTTTCTTGAGGCTTTTCATCAAGAAAGGATGGTGTATTTTGTTGTGACAGTTAGTCTAAAGCTGGGAGCCAAGAAACGTGGTTTGAAGGAAAACAACTTCCCCAGCTCAGCCACTTTGCAAGGCCAAGAGCGCAAGCTCCATTTTGGTAGGATTTCTTGGTGTTTTCTACCTTGTACCGATTCTGTGACCCCCGGTGCTCCTAAAACACGATCTGAGCAGCGTTCACAGAGGACAATGATGGTTCTGTCACTGTACCTCTGCCTATCTTCCAGAGTTATCACCTAGCACAGCCTTAGGATAGAGAGAAGGGAAAGAAACAGGGTTCTTTTGCCATCTCCCATTTTGTTCCGCCCAGTTTGTTCTGTCTTCAGTTTGAACATTTATTTCAATCAGTTAAGATCCATTGAATTAAATTTTACAAATATTCAGTTATTGCTTTTGGTCCAGGAAAGAGAAGTAAGTTATTTACTAGAGTAGGAGTCCATACCTGGTGGTATATTTAAAAGAATTTGGGATAAACAACATGTATGATAACATAAGTTTGTATATAAAAACCAAAACCTTTCAAATGGTATTCTCTTTATCTTCTAAATAAAATGAAACTGTATCACCAAAAAATTTTTTATTAAAAATTTCCTTTTTAGTCTCATAGAAAAATGAAATCGTGAAAGCAATTGCCGGATAATCCAAAATTCTCTTTTTGAAGGCCAATAGTGTATAGGACACCCCAGTCTCTTGTTTCTATTTGTTTCAACAGAACATATAGACGATGTCGTAAATCTCCATCACAAATACAAAGTGTTTATTCATTATAATACATGGTTATGTACTCAGCATCTATAGGATGCTCTCTCCAGCAACATCTCAAATAGAGAACTTGTGTTTAAGGCATACCTCATTACATTCTTCTCCCAACCTGTTCCTGCTCTCTATTCCCCATCTTGGTTAATCACTATTCATCCATCTAACGCACCCAAGCTAGAACTTTCCCTTCCCTTAATTTCTATCTATATAATTGCTTAGCATATCTTATCAAATAAACTTTTGAAATGACTCAGGATCCCACCCCTTCTCTTCATTCTTCAGCCTGTGGGATAATTGAGGTCTTTGTTATTTTTTGCCTAGACTATCCTAGCAAACTTTCCTTACTTAGGTTTTCAACATTCTCATGCATGCAAAGCAGCCAGAACTATCATTCCAAATGTAAATTTGATCTTGCCATGTTCATAATTAAAACTATTCAGGGATTTTTTATTGCCTGTAAAATAAAGTACCCTTTTGAGGCCAAAGTATATTCCCAGCCTTTATTCATTTAGTTCTCCATGTCCATACCCCCGTACGCCAGCCATGCTAAATTATTTGCTCTGCCTTAAAAACCTCATGCATTTCAGGACCTCAGATTGTACATCCAGCTACCCTTGACCTTGCCTCCCTTCTTCCTTTTTCATCTGAACAAACTAAGTGTCCAAGCCAGGTAAAAATAGTATTATCATACATCTGGGTTCCCCTAGGTGATTTCTGGTTCATGCCCATTGTTTCAGCATAATCATTAACACCACCCCCTTTTCACTTGCGAACATGGTTGCCTGGAGGTGAATTAGAAGATTCCCTTATTCAAAAAAGTCACCTTCTCTCTAAAATTCTCCTTAAATTAATCTAAGAACTAGTAGTTGTTCTTGGAACACTGTAAATATTTCTACATAGTACAATTCACATAGTGGTCCAATAAATTATGTAACTAAATGTCCTGGCAAGTTAGGAGTTCTATAGCAGTTAGCTGTTATTCCTACTATTAGAGTGTGCTTAGTGTGTGTTAGTTCCAAACACCTTATGAGTAAGATTTCATTCATGCTTTACAACAATCCTGAAAGGAAAGCACTCTGCTTGTTCCCATTTTGAAGATGAAGACACTGAGGCAAAACAAATTTAAGTAACTTGGTCAAGGTCGCATGCCTGATAAGAGGCAAAAAACTGTGCTATCAGGTAAACCAAGGCAATGACTTCAAATTCCATACTATTATGAAGTACAATATGCAGACTGATCTTTGTGGCCCTGTTGACTTAGATTAAGTATCTAAGAGTACAGTATAAATGGCTTTGTAAATGAATTTTTTTTGAAAGAGAGAGAGCACATGCAAGGTGGGGAATGGACAGAGAGAGAGAGAGAGAGAGAGAGAGAGAGAGAGAGAGAATCTTAGGCAGGTGCCACAGTCCGCATAGCACCCAACTCAGGGCTCGATCCCACGACCCTGGGATGATGACCTGAGCCAAAAATCAAGAGTCAGATGCTCGACTGATTGAGCCACCCAGATGCCCCTGTAAATGAATCATTTTTTAAAATATTTTTTAAATATTTTTTTTTGAGAGAGAGAGAGAGAGAGAGAGTGTGTGTGTGTGTGAGTGGGGTTGGGGTAGAGAGAGAGAGGGAGACACAGAATCTGAAGCAGGCTCCAGGCTCTGAGCTGTCTGCACAGAGCCCAATATGGGGCTTGAACTCACGAACATGTGAGATCATGACCTGAGCCAAAGTCTGACACTTAATCGACTGAGCTACCCAGGTGCCCCTGAATCATTTTTAAAGAACAGAGAAATACCATTTCAAATGCCCTAGTGAAACATATAGCCTTAGGTGGCTGGTTTTGTCAAAATACTGTTTTTTTTTTATTATTTTATGAAATAAAAATACTCTTTTTTATGAAATTCCTAGGATATTGATACGTTAACTCCTCTTCTCCCTCCTTTCCCTACAAATAGCCAAATGATTATATAAAATACTTCCTGAAAGGTACAACTATTAGCTTTTCTACCCTTTCTGAATTCAGAGCCCTTTTTTGCCAGTGTTTATTTTCACTTACTTACGTGTTTTAATAACAGCAGTAGTTGTGGTTGGCGTGATATTGGAAAAGTCTTGAAACAAGACAAGACAGAGAAAATAAAATTTCCAAAATATGTGTTTGCTTGGAAGTGAGGGGATTGCTGAAACCTTGGCATCAGTAGTGGAGGTAAATAACTAATCCCTTAAACATTTGACTTTCTATCTGGGAGAGAACCAGCCTCATCAGCTGATGGGTTCTCAAAGAGTTAAACAGAAAAACATGGCAATTCTTTATTTTTTTTAATATGATTAGATTTCCGTGTTAAGCTTAGAGGGTGCCTGTGAACACCGAAATTAAACACAGTTATTGATAATAGAAAAGATTTAAGACACTGCGCAAAACTGTATACATTTAAGAAGAATCTTTCCAGGGGTGCCTGGGTGGCTCAGTTGGTTAAGTGTCTGACTCTGGATCTCGACTCAGGTCATGATCTCATGGTTCTGTGGGGGCTCTGAGCTGACACCTTAGAGCCTGCTTGGGATCCACTACTTCTCTGTCTACCCCTTCCCAACACAAGCACGCGCTCTCTCTCAAAATAAATAAACATTTAAAAAGGAGAAGAAAGACTCTTCCTAAAGCATACCAACCTTCAATCTTTTCTAACTGGAGTCTAATTCCATAATGAATTATATGTACACACACACACACACACACACACACACACACACATCTGTGTAAAGTTTTCTTTGGATCACACCACAGGAAAAAGAAACTGACATGCCTTGAGTAATAGGCAAGTCTGTCTTTAAGCAGACAGGGCCTCAGATCAATTAAACAAAATGAGCTTTATGAGAAAAACATTAAGCGGACTCCTTCCTGGATTATTTTTCTAAAAGAAAATTTCTGTTCTAATTGATGCCTTGAAGCTTGTTGCTGCAAATTGAAGTTTATGTCAAATATTTGGCAGTGCTTCAAGGAAAATGATTCTGTTCACCTTGATTCTCTAATTGAGATGTTTAAGGGTGCTTTCTTTCTTTTTCATCTGGATGTGCTGTAGTGACATTGTCTACACGGGATGCTTCAAGCCCGGGTTCTCACTTCTTTCCTTGCTGAGCGCTAAATTGTTTTTTAGTCTATCTGGCAATCTGTTATTTTTTTCCTCCCCCCACAGGGTTCAGTATTTGTCCTTGAAGAGTTGTCAACTACAAACGCAAAAGGAAATCGTATATCCAATTAAAGTGAGGCAAAACACAACTGTCAAATAAAAGCCATTAACCCCTCGAGTATGAAATATGGGGGTATATCTGACAGGCTTGTCCTCAGTTCCTTCAACAGCAGTCATTCCCAATTCCCTTCTGTTCTTTTAAAAGATACTGCTCAGGGGACAGTTTTAGAGTCTATAGTATGTGATATCAATAAAGTTTTGTCAAATCATAGTCCAAACATAAGTAGCATATTTACTAGACACATTTACCTAATGAAGTAATTTAGAAGAATAGTTAATCCTTCTATTTTCTACTTTGATTTTATTTGCGTTCAGCCTTTCATTCACTTAGAGTATACACTTAGTGCTTAGTACTTCTCAGGACCATGCTATCCACTGGGCAGACAACATTGAATAAGACAGCAAGGTTTCCCCGCCCTTGTGAGTTTACAGTGTAGGAAGACAAAGAAACAACTAATCAATTAGGACTTAAATACAGTTGTTATAAGTGACCTGGAAGAACAGGGACAGTGCCACGAGAACAAAAGATGTGACACAGCAGCCTTCGGCCACTCTGAAGGATAGAGAGAAAGGGATTGGGCCAGCAAGGGAAGACTTAAGGGAATTGCTTTCCCTGTAGGCCATACACTTTGTTTGTGAGGCTGAGGAGGAAATAAGAATACTGATATTGATGATCTTGGAGACGAGTGGGAGAATGAGGAGGAGGATAGCTAATGTTTATTGAGGGCTTCCTTCTTAACAGTTATGGTGGTTTACAGCTATGTGTTAGAAAAAACAGTCATGCTAATTGGTTTTAAATATAATGAAAACCATGACACGTGGCCCCAAAATAAAGAGTTCCACATAGGTTAGTATCATCAACAACCCAGGCTTTTGAATATCTCTTCCCATCCATGTCAGGGGGTGCCTTTGCCCTCAGGCTGGCTCTTACCCTGGTTGCAAAATGGCAGCAGCAGTTCTAGGCATTATAACCAGACATGACCATATTCAAAGGTTGACACTTTTCAGGGCGCCTGGGTGGTTCAGTCAGTTGAGTGTCTGACTCTTGATTTTGGCTCCGATCATGATCTCACAGTCATGAGTTGGAGCTCCGCATCAGGCTAGGCTCCACACTGATTGTGCAGCCTGCTTAGGATTCCCTCTCTCTCTGCCCCTCCCTTCCCCTCCCCTGCTCTTGCTCTATCTGTGTGTGTGTGTGTGTGTGTGTGTGTGTGTGAGAATAAAATAAAGTTAAAAACAAACAAGCAAAGGATGACACTTCCTCTGCTTACTCTCTCTGGGAGAGGGATATCCTTTCGAGGATGACCCAACCTGACTTTTTCTTACGTTTTATGAGGCAGAATTTGGACATGGTGTTCATTCACAAGTGAATCACTGAGAAGGGCAGTGAGTGGATGAGTGACATGAGGAGATCGGGGATGGAAGTTAGTAAGTCGAGCCCAGGACCACTTCAGACACCCTGAAGCATCCTCCTGCCACTTCAATGCACATGTTGAAAACTCTAGGGATAGGTCTTCTCAAAGAAGGCTTACCAGTCAAAATAGATTTGCAATTTTCAAATCAATTTCTCATAATCATTTCCTAGCAATTAGCATATCTGTTTTTTAAGTTAACACACAGGAGATTTGAAAATATAGTAGTTCATGCATTTGCTGTTGAAATCCCTTCATGCAAAGTATTCTAAACCTGAAGAAAATGGGGACAGATGCTGTTAGAAATGAGACATTTTATCTTCCTTGCCATTCACCGTGACAATGAACAATATGTCACATTGTCTTTACCAACATGAGAAATTAATCATAGGAGAAATTGAAAAAAAAAAAAAAAAGAAAATTTGAAATATCACAAGGAAAATCTTTATACTGACTGTACTCGACTACCTTTGTATTATATTGATAGTATAATTATAATAATAGTTACTGTTCACTGAAGGATGAGTATCTAGTAGGTGTTAGACATTCAGTATCTTAATTCTCATAACATCATATGTGCAATTTTTTTATTCCCATAAGCATGAAGTTCATAAATTTACATATGGCTAATAAGTGTGAATACTGTCAGCCTCTTCCACTAATCTGTCTGTCCTTCTCTAAAGCTACTGTTCTTATTATACAAATATATTGCCTGTCATTGTCTTGACCCTGGGAATTTCCTCCAGGAATCAGAATATGGCTTTAACAATCAATGGACTTTTGAAATTCCATTATGAATTTGCACCTATAATTCATCTGTCAATAAAACTCTAAGAAGTTTACATTTATTTCTGCTTTTCATTAATAGCACCCTAAGTAGATTTGCTATGATTACACTTTCATGGCAATTCACTCTAAAACCTTGCTATTTTAATTTCCCCAAGCTTAACTCTCTAAAGATTGAACAGGGCCTGAAAAGACACTTATTCTCCACAAGTTTCCATGCTTCATGTTTTGGCCTAAGCAGAGTCAACTTTTCATTCGGGAAAGTTAAAGATATTTCTGTCTTTGAGTACAGCACACTTCCTATTTTACTGTTTTGATAGTTTTTTCTGCAGTTTTTTTTTTTTACATGCTTACCAAGGTACTTTTATAGGAGATCTCTTTTATTTTGCCATTAGGTAGAAATAGCAATACTATTCTAAGAATAACTTCAAGTGAACTAAACACATTCTAATGAGAAGACTCTTTTCTAGCTTATTTTCTGTTTTGGTTCGAGCTGTTGCTTTTCCTGTTTTGCACCTTCTCTGCCGTGGGTTTATGGAAAACGTGACTGTGCTGACTGAGTCCCACTGCTACTTCCAAAAATATGTAAAAAGTATTTTAAGATGCAGTGAAAAGAGTCAAGCAGATAGTTCTTAGGATAGATTAGCTGTATGGAAAATACTGGACTGTACTTCCCTCACCCAGGGCTAGGCTCTCCTGACATCGAACTTTTATTTCAGAGAAACCAACTGTATATAGCCCTTCACTCTCATGATGCCTCACAACAAGGATGATTTAATAAAAAATAAGAGGCACCAGTTAATTTTAAATGTCACCTACTCAATGATTTTTTTTTTTGTTTTGATGTAGGTATGTATGTTCCCTACAACAGGTGAAACGTGAAGAATGACCATTGAGGGCCAGGGCAATAGAGGCTTCTATCATGCGCCACCTCAGGGCCAGAACCAATCTTTAAATCCACGCCCATCAGAGTTTCTGGCATATAGTGAGGACTCAAGTGTTGGGTGGTGTGGATACAATAAGGTGTCAAAGGTAAGAAAAAATGAGGGAAAACAAGTGTTTACTTGATAAATGTCAGTTGAACTGAATGAAAGTTCTCAGATTCAGCTCCTGTCCTATTACTTGAGGTCAATATTACTTATTTATACTATCAGGAAGCAGCAACTAACAAAAGATACAGCTGTACCTAAAACCTCCGGCCTGTGACCCCCACATCAGACATAGTCCATGCTGTCAAATGCATGAACCATCCTACCTAATGTTGGCACAAAAGGACTAACAGACTTATCAAGGATGGTTCAAAAAGTGGATTCCTTCTTGTGCCAACTAAAACATGTTCTATTGCCTACTCCCTTAAGTAATTTTTAAGGAATATTATAAAAGCAATCACTTAGTAGCAAACAAATAAATCACTTGACTAAGCACCTAACTGGCAGGCACTAACTTCAGGAGAATACCTACTCTAACTTTAACAAAAGCAGAGGATTTCTCTTCTTCTTCTTCAGTTTTCTTTGCAAACCTTAAAGAAATATATACTGACAATATCATTAAATGTTGTGACAGTTCATTTTTTTCTATGTGGAATTCAGAATCAGGGCTGAATAGTTCATGCATTTTGCTTATGTGACGTGTTTTGATTTGTATCTTTTAAGATGTAGAACCAGAATCAAACTGACTCATGATGTTTCCTAGTCATCCATAGCTCCTGTCACTATCCCTGTTATAACATGTGACATCTCATAGACAGTTAGTTCATAAGTATGTACAAAAATACCCTAAATATATCTGCAACAGTGGAGACAGCTGTAGGTTATGGCTGACTAAAACTCACACGTTCTTTTCATAACAATCTGTGATATTTGTCTGAACTAATAACCACACGCAGTTTGAACTTTGAACCTCGGAAACTTGTCAGAGCTTATAAAATGAACAGATGACCAATGATGTCTGAATATTTGTGGGGGAAACAGGTTCACAATTTTTGAGTCCTAAACATTTTCTCAGTCACATTTTCCAAGGGTAACATTTGCCTTTTATCAGGAGAGAATAGTTTAAATTATTTCCCCAAACCATTATTTGTAACATTTTAATGTACCGCTAATAAGCAATAAAAATATAAAGCTATAATACTTAAAAAGATAATTGAGGTAGAGTCAGTGTGAATTATGGTGGTGTCAGCTTTTAGGATATGGTAAATAATAGACAAGGTCAGACAACTCCGGAAAAAAAAAAAGTCCAGAAACTTTTTCTCTAAGCCTGTTTGCCCATCTATACAATGGGAGAACTGACCTATTAAATATCACTTACCAGGTCCATAATCTACAATCCTAAAAGCAATATTGTTGATTGAATAACTTCAACTAGTTCTGACAGTTTTATGTAATTAGTATTGGTAGATTTGAAAAACTAATTTAGTGTTCTATTTTAGTGTTCTGTTCCTTTATTATTAAAATAAAGTTGACATACAATGTTATATTAGTTTCAGGTGTATGATATCTTGATTCAACAATTCCATACATCACTCAGTGCTCACCACAATAAATGTAATTGCTATCTGTCATCATACCACATTATAGTACTATTGACAAGATTCGTATTGTTGCACTTTTCATCCATGACTTATTTTATAACTAGAGGTTTGTGCCTCTTAATCTCTTACCTTTTTTACTCATTCCCCCACTACTGGCAGCCACCACTGTTTTCCTCTGTATAAAAGAGTCTGTTTTTGGATTGTTCATTTGTTTTGCTTCTTAAATTTCACATGTAAGTAAAATCACAAGTAACAAATATTGGCAAGGATGCGGAGAGAGGGAAATCACTTGCACTGTTGGTGGAAATGTAAAAAAGTTCAACTGGTGTGGAAAAATACATGAGGTTTACTCAAAAAACAATAGAAATATATGATCCAGTAATTCCACTACTATTTACCCAAAGAGATCAAAAACACTATTTCAAAAAGATATGTGCATTCCCATGTTTATTGCAGCATTATTTATAATAGCCAAGATATGGAAGTAACCAAAGTGTCCACTGATAGATGAATGAAGAAATGGCATTACACACACACACACACACACACACACACACACACACACTGGAATGGAGTACTACTCAGCCATTAAAAATGTACTATGCTCTTTTAGATAAGGTGCTTCTAAAGCTGGAACAACTATTGGAATAATTAGTCTCCATGAAGTCTGGGTTGTTATTCTTTATTTATGAAAACATTTTAAATGAATAGCACAAATACTTAGGTGTGGGGAAGCTCTGGTGCAAAATTCTTCAACCTTTCAATATATGATATTGCCCAAAGGTTTTGGATATCTCCAACTAAGTGTGAAAATATGATTTAAACTACTGAAGAGCTAGGTACTATTTCACTCAGAAAGGAGTCTCCTTATAGACAAAGATAGGTAAAAGGCAAAACCAACATTTTTAATCCTAAAACTCTACTGAATCATACAGTAACAGTAAAATAACATTTCTTCCCTTGTTACTTAACTGGAGACAGTTTAAAAAAATTAACATAATTACAAAAATAAAAATCTGGTATGAAATAAAGTTAAGGGGCATGAAAAATATAGTCTCCAGTATACAACTAATCAACCCATGTGATACTCTGGGCTTTGTCTTATTCTTGGCACATAGTAGGATTGCATACCTCATGATTTGAGGTTAGCTCCCCTCAATAGCTTGCTTTGAGAATTGAAAAGTGAACAGAAATAGCATAAGTCACTTCAGGAAGAAGCATTTAGAGTATGTACTTTGCCATGTTTCTTTATCTTCTACCATAGGCAACAATAATGTTCTAGAAGAGAGAGCCCAGTCATCAGCCTATATTCTCAAGAACACAGTAAAGCAGAGCTTATAGTTTAGATACTATTCAGAGTAGCATGTGTAAAATATCAAAGGTTGTTTTAAGTAACTGAATTTAATATAACATTAGGCACAGACTCACGTAGACAAAAATAAACCCCAATTTTCACTTTATATAAGAAACAAAATCTGGTGGCATGAGGTACAATTAAAAGATACAGAAAAATAAAGATTAGATGTCTAATTAGAAGGCAGACTTAATGGGTATAATAATAGCAAATGACATAGAATTAAGAGGAAATGCAGTATTTAGATAAAGATGATCAATTAAAAATTAAATATTTGATTTACCAGGAGTATACAACAAATATAAACTTGTATTCACCTCATAATATAACCTTGAAAACATAACAAAAGTTAGATGATAAGACATTGGCAAATATTTATTATACTAGAAGATGTTAAAATAAATTCCTTGGTACTTGTTAGACTAGTAAAAAGTAGAAGATTTGAGCAACAAAATCAAAGTTTATCTAACAGGCATATGTAGAATGAAAAAAAGCACCTTATTTTCAAACCCTTCACACATTATAAAATTTGATCATGTAAGTCATTCATAAGCAAAATCTCAATAAATTTTAAGGAACTGATATATATAAGATATTTTCATATTCTCTAAGCTAAAGGCAATAAAGTCAGGAAAGAGCAAGAAGGATAATGTTAAAATGCATAAACAGACATTTAAATGTACTTGAAATCTTAAGTTAAGGAAGAAACATAATACAAATTTTAAAATTTAAAACAGAATACTAATGAAAATATGCCATCTAAACTTCATGGGAAACAGCTAAAGAAGCAATTTTAAGGCTATCAATCTATAGACATATTTCTATTACAAAGGAATAAATGTTTACTATTAAAAAGCCCAACGTCCAAAATAGAACATAAGAATAAGAATTCATAAAAAGAAAAAAAAAAAAACAAAGAAATAGAAGATCAGAAATAAATGAAATGGAAAACAGAGATATCCATTAGAGAATTAACAAAGTTGTTTCTTTAACAAGATTGTTAAAACATAAATATTTTTAAGAAAGGCTGACATCACTAAATACAACACATACTCAATATCTACTTAGAAAATGCTACAAAGAGCTGTATGTTGGTATATTTGAAATTTTAAAAGGAAATTTAAAGTCCCCTCAAGTCTTTGGCCTAGCACTAATTGGCTCTAATGTGAGAGGAAATTACTCAAATCCTGGGAAAAAGAAACTGGAAATGAATAGTCAAAACATGTTCTTGCATTCACACAGGTCTTGGAAGAGATTATGTCCCCAACAGCCAGAAGGAAAAGACCTTGTAGTATCCAGAGCATTAGGTAGAATGCGCAGAAATCTAGCATTGTCGTGGTGGATAAATTAGTCTTGCATAAAACACTGCTTTGAACTTACCCTAAATAACGTAGCTTCATGGTAGACAAGAAGCCCAAAAGCAGTATTCATAAGAATGTGGAAAAATGCATTAATCAACAACATAAAATGCATCGGTATCTGGCACATGTGGAATCCAACAGAAAATTACAAAACATGCACAGAAGCAGGAAAATATGACGCATAACTAGGAGCAACGTTCATCAATAGAAAGAGACCCTGATGATGGAACTAGCAGATAAAGATGTTGGGGGTGGGGAGCCATGGAATGTTCTGTATGTTCAAGAATGGAGAAGATAAAATAGAGTAAGGATAAAAAAAGGAATATGTTAAGAGACAAAAAGCAAAAATGTAATCCGTGTTAAAAATTAACTTATTGAGAATAGCACAGTAGACACTACAGAAGAAAATATCAGTCATGAGGGATAAAAATTATACAAAACGAATCACAGAGGAAAAACAACACCACACCACACACACACACACACACGACCACGTATAATGGAATTTTTCTAGACACGTGTAATTGTAGCCCCAGAAAGAGAAGGAAGGGGTAGTTTGAAGAAATAAAGGTTTAACAGTTTCCAGAATTGATAAAAACAATAAACCTACAGGTGCAAAAATCTCAATGAATCCCCATAAGAATTAACATAAAAAATCTCAAGGGTCATCATAATCAATTTACTGAAATCCAGTAATTAAAAAGACAATTAGAAAAGCAGTCTAACAAAAAAAGACACTTTATTTTTCAGGGAAGGGAATTTAAGATTTATAGTAGACTTATCAGAGAGTGTGCAAAACAAAATATTAAGCAATATTGTTCAAGTGCATAAAAAATTAACCGTCAATCTAGAATTTTTACCTAACAAAAAAATGTAACAATAAGAAATAAAATCTTTCTCATACAAACAACACCTGTGAGAATTCATTTTCAGCAGATTGCACTATAAGAAATTATAAAGGAACTTCTCCAAGCAGATGAAAAATTTTAATAGAAATTTGTATCCAAAAGGAATATGTAGGCAAAAAAAAAAAGTTTTTTTTCTATAATTGTACTTCATTTAAAAAATAACTGTTTCAGTCTCTTTAACAAATGGTGCTGGGAGAACTGGACAGCAACATGCAGAAGGTTGAAACTAGACCACTTTCTCACACCATTCACAAAAATAAACTCAAAATGGATAAAGGACCTGAATGTGAGACAGGAAACCATCAAAACCCTAGAGGAGAAAGCAGGAAAAGACCTCTCTGACCTCAGTCGTAGCAATTTCTTACTTGGCACATCCCCAAAGGCAAGGGAATTAAAAGCAAAAATGAACTACTGGGACCTCATGAAGATAAAAAGCTTCTGCACAGCAAAGGAAACAACCAACAAAACTAAAAGGCAACCAACGGAATGGGAAAAGATATTTGCAAATGACATATTGGACAAAGGGCTAGTATCCAAAATCTATAAAGAGCTCACCAAACTCCACACCCGAAAAACAAATAATCCAGTGAAGAAATGGGCAGAAAACATGAATAGACACTTCTCTAAAGAAGACATCCAGATGGCCAACAGGCACATGAAAAGATGCTCAACGTCGCTTCTCATCAGGAAAATACAAATCAAAACCACACTCAGATATCACCTCATGCCAGTCAGAGTGGCCAAAATGAACAAATCAGGAGACTATAGGTGCTGGAGAGGATGTGGAGAAACGGGAACCCTCTTGCACTGTTGGTGGGAATGCAAATTGGTGCAGCCGCTCTGGAAAGCAGTGTGGAGGTTCCTCAGAAAATTAAAAATAGACCTACCCTATGACCCAGCAGTAGCACTGCTTGGAATTTACCCAAGGGATACAGGAGTACTGATGCATAGGGGCACTTGTACCCCAATGTTTATAGCAGCACTCTCAACAATAGCCAAATTATGGAAGGAGCCTAAATGTCCATCAACTGATGAATGGATAAAGAAATTGTGGTTTATATACACAATGGAGTACTACGTGGCAATGAGAAAGAACGAAATATGGCCCTTTGTAACAACATGGATGGAACTGGAGAGCGTGATGCTAAGTGAAATAAGCCATATAGAGAAAGACAGATACCATATGTTTTCACTCTTATGTGGATCCTGAGAAACTTAACAGAAACCCATAGGGGAGGGGAAGGAAAAAAAAAAAAAAAGAAGAAGAGGTTAGAGTGGGAGAGAGCCAAAGCATAAGAGACTCTTAAAAACTGAGAACAAACTGAGGGTTGATGGGGGGTAGGAGGGAGGGCAGGGTGTGTGATGGGTATTGAGGAGGGCACCTTTTGGGATGAGCACTGCGTGTTGTATGGAAACCAATTTGACAATAAATTTCAAAAAAAATAACTGTTTCAAGAAGAAATAAAATTTATGGCAACAGAAAGGACAGAAGAAAATAATGAAAAGACACAGTCATAAAATCTTTCATTACGTATGGATTGGCTTAATATTATTTGAAGATAAACTGTCCTAAACGTATATCTTGTAAATTCCAAAGCAATCATTTAAAAAGTTAAACACAAAACAATGCCAATAGAGAAGATAAAATTATAGAAATCTCAAATCCAACAGAAAGATTGAAAAATATCTAATAATATTAAATGAGTAGAAAATTACAAGATTAATAAATGTTACACTTAAAAGGTGTAAACACCTTAGTTATAAAGACATACTTGTTTGATTAAAAACAAAGACCCAGCTTTATACTATCTGCAAAAAGCTCGTTAAAATATAATGCTACAGATGCTTAAAGTAAATGATAAAACAAAGGATGCAATGCAAATATTAATCAAAAGCAAGCTAGAGTCTTATATTAATGTGAGACAAAGCAGACGTGAAAACAGGGAATATTACCAGACATTTTACAATGATAAATAGATGAAGTCATCAAGAAGACATAACAATCCTAAATGTGTATGCTACTGATAATGAGCTTGAAAATACATGAAGCAAAGTGAATAGAAATGAAATAGGAGATAGTACCACATTCCTCTCTCAGTAATTGATAGAACACATTTTACAAAGGCTACAGAAGACTTGAACAATGCTCTCAACCAACTTGACCTAATATTTATAGAATGCTTCAACAACGCAGAACATACATTCAATATTCTCCAGGATACATTATATTCTAAGTCATAAAACAGCTAATCAATTTAAGAATACTCAAATCATGCAAGTATGTATTCTGACATAAATACAGAGTTAAGCTAGAAATCAACAAAAAATATCTTTTTAAAAAATCTCTGAATATTTAGAAATTAAACCCACTTCTGAGTAACCCATAAGAAATCACATAGGATATTAGAAAATGTCTGGAACTGAATTAAAATTAAACTACAACATAATAGCATTTGTTCAATGGACTTAAAGCATCCTCTGTGTGCCTCTATGAGCAAAGAGAAAGACCAAGTCAATCATTTCAGTATCTATTTTACTACGAAAAATAAGAGTAGTGGCCTGTCACACACAGAGAGTGTCGGGACATCAAGGCTTTTCTTTCCAGGAAGCAGCTTTAATTGTGCCAGCATAGGCTCAGCTGGCTAAGACCCCAAAAGGCTAAGCCCTGAGCACAGTGGAGGGTTGCTTTTTATCCAATTTTTGCTCCTTTGTCTCTCATATATGGTAACATACAGTCTGAATGGGCAGTCTGTGTTACAGAGTCAAGAGGAAGGTCGCACACATAGCCAGGTTGCCTTCCTTTGTCTTGAGATTTTCCCCACATTTCTTAGGGAGGGGCTCTACCACAAGAGCACCCAAAATAAACAAATTGAAATCAGGAAACAATGATGTCCAGAACAATGACAGGGAACATCAATGAAACCAAAAACTAATTCTTTGAGGAGTTTAATAAAAATGATAAGCTTCTAATCAGACTGAACAGGAAAAAAAGTCACCAATTCCCACTGATGAACCACTCTTTGCTAGTACATTCTACAACCTGGGTGACATGGGCAAATTGTTTAAAAGAGAGAAATCATCAAAGCTAATTGATAACCTAAATAGCTCTGTATTTAAAGTACATCAGTCTGTAGGTTAAGAATTTCCCACAAAAGAAAGAACAACAGCAACAACAATTCTAGGTCCAAGTAGCTTCACTGATGAATTCCATCTACTAAAACTTCAGGTAAAGAAACAATACCAACTATGTAACGCTGTTTTTTTGTTTGTTTGTTTTGTTTTGTTCTGTTTTTTAGAAATAAAAGCTGAGGGAACCCAATCATTCGTTTTATGGAACGAGTCTTTCTGTGATGACATTACAAGATGAGATCTTATAAAAGAAAATTGCAAACAAATATCCCTCATGAATACAGTCACACAAATTCTCAACAAAATTTCAGCAAATAAAAACCAATGTATAAAAAAAAAGATAATACATCATGACCAAAGGAGTTTATACCAGAAATGAAAGTTTTGGTAACATCCAAAAATCAAACAATGGGACTTCTGATTTCTTGTCCTACACACGGGGGTTTTGAAAATCACCAGGTCATCCTAACAGCAAGTAAAAAGCTGAAACATATTGAAAAACCAACAACTCATCCAGGATCCATTAGACCAGTGAGAACACAGGCAAACCAGGATTGGAGAGACAGACGGGCAAATATGGCAAATGGCAGCAGAGACTCACCAGTGGAAACTGCCTGGGGAAGCAGTGCCTGGGTAGGGAAACTTGAACCATAGTTAACAAATTGCCGGAGGCTCAGTGTGGACAACCCTGAAAGTTAAAATCTCTATGGGGACACAGGCATAGGAGGGTCCCCACAATTTTGTGAGACTTACCTCCAGGAGCTCCCAGTCGGTAGCAGAAGAAAAATCCCCTCAGACTTCCAGCAGGCAGAGGGGAAAAGGAACTTTGTGCAATACTCTAAAGCCCTTTGCTCTTAAATAAGGCCTGCCCTCAGGAGGAACTAAGAGGCTAAGAGTTGATAGACCACATCTGTTGAGGTATTATCAGAGCCCAACTGATGGTATTGAGGCTGATTTTTTTTTTTCCCCATCAGTACACTCAGGTAGGCATATTTAGTCCGGGTTGAGTTCAGTTCCACAGGATAAAACAGTTCACAGGTGTTCTAACTTGGCTGCGTACTCATTGAAAAACTAGCCAGGTGAGAGGCATTGCAACAGGATATGATCCAGCTGCAAATAATAGATTTGGATGTAGGTGAGAGACAGCCTGAGGGGCAGTATCCTCAGCAGAAAAGAGCTTTTAAGAGAAATCACTCTGTGGGACAAAGTGAGAAAAATGGCCCATTTATAGGGTTGTTTGGTGCAAGATGAGATTTGGTTGATGAGAAGGGCATTGAGTTACCAGAACCAGTGCTAAGCACTGCATACTAATCTACTTACTTTCCCAGGATGGGGAATAAGGATGCAGTTTTTTGTTTTGTTTTTGTTTTTGTTTTTTTGTGTTTGTTTTTAAGTAGACATTGATTCCCTCATATCAGCACAGAGAACAAGAGTCTGTCTCAAGTGGAATAAGTTATAAATTACAGTAATAAGGTATTAAATTGTGGTATAATATAGGGAAAGATAGAATTTAGTAGACAGGGAAAAATTAGTATGATAGGAAAATACAGGATAAAATAGGCAGAGAGGGAAAGGTTAAGACCTGAGATCCCTGGGTGGGGAAAAAGACATATTTTGGAACACTGCTGGCAATGTCTGACCACAACAAGCCCCCTTGGTGTAAGGTTCCTCTTAAAAGTGTAACAGACATCACCTACCTGCCCCCCTCAGGTTTTCCTCAGGAATTTGACAAAAGACCTGACTAAAAACAAGTAGACAGTAAGACCTTATGACCCACAAGGAATGGTATGGCCATAGGCCATCCCTCATACAATGGAAATGAGCCGATCAGGAATGAATTGCACCTAGAGTTATCCAGCCAATAATAGTAAAACTTAAAAAAGGAACAAAGGGTAAGGAAAGGGGAGGGGGTGACCAGAACCTTATAAAACAAGGACCTTTGCCTACAGTCCTTGGACATTCGCTTTCAAATGTCCCCTATCTGCAAAGAGAGCTTTCATACTATTCTTCCTAATCTTATACTCTAATAAACTTTTGCCTGCCTCTCATTTTGTGTCCACCTCTTCATTCTTCAAAGAAACAAGACCTCGAATCCTGGGCATTGTGGTGAAAAATCCTATAACATTTCTTTGGAGGCTCGTCCTGGGATATCAATGTCTTCTAACCCTAAGTGAAGAGCAGCCAGCAGCCCTTTTCTTTCAATCCTAAACAAAATCCCCAAACCAAACAATGGGCACCCGTCAGCCAGTTAAGAGTGAATAGCATGGCTGCCATTCTCAAGTCTCAGGTTACAGGCTCCTTGGGTCTCCTCCCAGCTGATCCCCCAACCTAGGTGGGAATGTCAGTGTGGTGGAGTCCCAATTTCCTTTTGAGAAAAACTTCCGGATGCATAGGACTCAGGGGCGGCCAAACAGCAACTGATGGGTCCTGACCAAGGCTACTCTTTGGTGGATGCCTAAATCTCTTGGCAGAACCTGATCCCTGACTGCCCATTTGGGTATCTGGTATAATTCTCTTCTTTCTGTCTTGGTCAGTCTTTCTCTTTGGAAAATAGTGGAAAAGCCCAGGGCTGATCCCTTGGAGATCCTCCTAGGAGTGATCCAGGTGACTCCCAAAGTTTCCCAACTACAGTAGAAGGTGGCCCTCGGCTTGCTTCCATTTCTGACACTCTGGCATGGCTCATCTCCCAGGTCCCCATTTTTTCGACCTTTCATTTTCAAACCTCTCTTGGGGAGTGGAGAGCAGGACTTACTTCAACGCCTTTTGGGATCACCACCCTCCTCCTGCCCCTGATGTCCATGGGGGGATGGGAGAGAAGACATTTGGCAGTTCCCACAAGATGCAGATGAAAAGTAGAGCCAAGTGCCTCTGGTTTGTCTACTCTGGGACAGGGACTTTAAGGAATATTCTCAAGCAGCTGATGAAACTCCTTTTGTTTCGAGGAACTTCCCTATCTTCTTTGGTGGGACATGGCCTTATCATTTCCACTTGTCTGTGGAAAAATATCCACAGACATGATAGGCTTTGGGACAAGGAGACCTCTTTTTCTGCCCTCTAGGGTTTTATCTGCCTCCAGGCTTCTTAGCTGAAACTCACATCTTCAGCCTTCCCCTCCCTCCTCTTGTTTCTGTACCACCTTGGGTGCAGCATACATAACTGATTTCTCTACAATCCTCAGTGCTTCAAGCACCATGGACTCCTCCTCCCACCCTCATGTCCAGGAGCGAAGAGCACCCCTTTTGGACCACCCACTTCAGATTTCTCCACTGGTGCCCTAGATAAAAATTGACGAGGGGGAACAAGTTTTAAGACTTTTAAATGGACACCAATGGAAAATAATTGGTATTTAAACAAATTTAGGTATATTGGTTTAATTAAGATAGACATGTCTCTAGAGTTATCAGTGTGAAATGTATAAAACTTCTTATAGGTTTACTGAAGTTTCAAATAAGCTCTTGTTATCTCTGTTGCAATTTGTCAGCAAAAAGGTGACTTAAAATGACAGTTAATTTTGTCTGTCTCAAAGTCTTCATGGGTAATTGGTAAGATAGCTTTCAGGGTCTTTGATGACCTGAAACTTTAAACTTTTGCCTGGATGATAAACTAGATTAAATTTGTTGGACATTTAGGCCTTTTCCAAATTGGACGGAATGCTAAAGCATTTCTTACTAAACATAGGTTTGTGCTTTGAGTTTATTGCAGAGAAACTACGGATATTTGGATCTGTTGGAAAAATATGCTTTGTGCTTCATTAATTCATAAATATGCCATCTAAAAATTCTGGTGTAACAGTTTACAATTAGTTACCATAGTTTTCACTGAAGACTAAGGTTTCTAAGAGTTAAATTCCTGCTAAATGTAGTTAAAACTGATGGAAATAAGGAAAGGAACTCTGTAGAAAACTAGATGTGTAAGAAAGATATAAGGAATGGAAATCCATTTTTGTTAAAGGTAAAAGAAAGTAATTTTGTCCTAAATGAGACTGGTTATTCAGAGAGAAATGGCTTGGGACAAAATCTGAATGCAAAAGAAAGTTATAGAAGGTTCATGAAGGGAAATCTTTGGAAAGGAATTTTATGTGTGGTCAGGACAGACTTTGGCTAAAATGAATGGATTTTAAAAGTACACTGGTATAAGATTAAAATTCCCCCTCCTTTGATTCAAAGACTGGGGAAAAAAATGGCAATGTCCTTGCTGCCAGCCTTCAAATTCTCTACATTTGTGTTGTTTCTGTCTAGCAGAGGAATGGATGCCTGTGCCATCTGAGGGATGAATGATATATAAAGGGTTTTTACTGGGATACATGGGAGCCATTTTGCTAAACTTAGCTTAGCATCTGCCCAAAATGGACATCCACATGGCTGGAACACATTTATGTGGGAATTGCTGAAAAAGGCAGGGGAATAGACCTTGACTTTGGCCCTTTTAACCCCCTCCTCCATCAATGGATGATGATCAATATGTAAATTACTGTTGGGCCAAAATAAAATGAGTGCATCCTTCTACAACCAGGGGAGTCTTGCTTGGTCACAGTTAATATCCCCAAGGTCCTGCAGGCAGGAAACAGAGGGGTAGGAGAAATCGGGGAAGATGGGTCAGCTCTGGAAGGTAAGGTCAGGCCTGGGTAAGAGCAAATACTACCAGCACCTCCTGAGACTGACTGGGCTTTTGGCTGCCAGTCGCGTAGTCAGCCAAAACACGGACCAACAATCTGGGTCAGGAGGTAAGCTTTCTCCTAACCAGCTGGAAGAAATTGAAATGAGGGACTCCCTTTCCTCCTGTTTCCTACAGGTGGGCAATTCCCCAGCTGAGGCCAATACTCCTTTGGGATGCATTCTGAAAATTTGGGATGATTTTGATCTACAAACTCTGAAGAAACAGCGACTCATTTTCTTTTGCCCCAAGGTTTGGTCCGTATACAAACTGGAGGAGGAAACCTGGCTGCCAGAGTGAAGTATCAATTATAATACTATCCTAAATGGGGAGAGTCCCCTATGTTCAATGTTTTTGGGATTTAAGAGAAAATTGGGACATGTGTCTGCAACGCAAGGTCGACCCTGGCTTATTGGCAGCCATTTTCAAGGTCCAGCAATCAGGAGGGGAAACAATTAAGGGCCTCTTGCTTTTACCCAAAGCAGACCTGAAAAGGAAGAAGGGAATCTTCTACCTCAACTTTCTCCTCCTCAGGTCCTCGATCTATATATCCAGACTTAGGAACGCGCACGTATGCTCCCTGCTGCCCACATTTTCCAGGCCCTCCCCTTAATGAAACAGATGTGTTTCCTCTACAAGAAGTTAGAGTGAGGGAAGGAGAAACATATGGAGTGAGGGAAGGAGAAAGATATAATGCTCAGACTCTTAATGAGACAGAGAAGCATGGGGTTCTGGAAGCAACCAAGAGATATGGGGGTGAACAACTCATTACTATGGGACTGGAGGTCCTATAGAGAACTTCCAGTTTCCCTACTGGTGTTTAGGCAGTTCTGCCCCAATATCCTAATTGGGACCCTGACCATCCCATTGGGGAATGATGTCGCTGCCACTTCCAAGGTTGTGTTTTGGAGAAATTAAGGAAGTCTAAGGTTAAACCTTTAAATTATGCTAAATTAGCCACTATCTTACAGACACAGGATGAAACCTGGTGGCCTTCCTGGAAAGGTAAAGGGAGACTCTCCTTAAATATATGGCTATCTCCCTTGATGCCCCCAAAGCTGAGATGATTCTAAAGGCCAATCTGTCACTCAGTTGGCCCCAGATAAAATTGGCTTGTTGGCCAGGAAGGGACACTGGAGGAGCTCTTCTGAGGTGCCAATTGGGTATATTACAATCAAGATCAAGAGGAGAGCAAGGAACAGGAAAGGAGGCTTAAGAAAAAAATCTGAGGCCTTAGTAGGGGCCTTATGTACTATTTCAGACCAGACTTTCCAAGATCCTGGCACCAAGTGCCATTTATGTGGCCATTCGGGCACTGGAAATGAGAAGTCCTCAGCGGGGACAACCAAAGTTAAAACCCAGTAAACCATGCCCCTCAAGTGGAGACAATCACTGAAAAATCTGAATGCCCTCGGGGACTTCAATCTGGGAAGGCTCAGATAACCAGTGTCCTTAAAAGGGCCTAGGGCCCTTTATGGTGGCTCCACTAAAACAACTATCTATCAGAAACACAGAGCCTCACCTCAGGTAACTCTAGATATAGAAGGAAAACCCGATCATTTCCTTCTTCACACTGGAGCCACCTTTTCTGTCCTTTCCACTCCCGGCCAACTATCCAAGCGCAGTATAATAATTAGAGGCATCTCCAGAAAACTAAATTTTTCTCAGCTACCAGGGTGCATATGGGGACACTTGATTCTTTCGCATTCTTTTTTGATAATGCCAGAGAGCCACACTCCCATGCTAGGAAGGGACATTATGACTGAATTAGGGACTATAGGGCTACTAGCTCCAGGACAGATAAACAGTTGGCTAAACTTATACTAATCTAGATATCGAAGATCAATCTTTCCTTGAGGTAAAATTAAATACTCCTCATGGAGTTATTCCTATGGAAACTGGATGGCCAAAGGAGAAATTGAGGATTGAGGACCATAAACTAGTTCACGTGCTTAATTATTCTAATCAACAATACCACAAGATCCAAATAAGTATGGAAGAGGGAGAAAAAAACTATAGTTAATAAATGTATATATAACCAGACATGTCAGAGATTTTTTGATGGCTACAATGAGTCTTTCCTTCCTATGGTGTGAACTCCTCCCTAGGAGGCATTGCATTTGGAATATTAACGCTGTTGGTCTAATATTCTTTTTGTATGTCATTTGTAGAAGCAATTGCATATGCCAGAAAAATAAGACCTCCAAGAAAATTTTGATCCCCCAGATGTTCCAAACACCCTCCCATTATATTGGACCTCTGAACCTGCCCTGACTGCCATTCCCCTGTCTTGCCCTCCCCCCCACCCCCTTCAGCAGGAAGCATTTAAGATCAGTCATAGTCCCAATTTCAGTAGCAGTTAGGAGTCACGTGTTCAGAGGGGAAAATATAATAGGGAAAGATAGGATTCAGTAGTCAGAGAGGGAAAAATTAGGACCTGAAGTCCCTGGGTAGGGAAAAACGCGTATTTTGGAACAATGCTGGGCAAATGCCCTCAGGCAAAAGGTCCCTCTTAAGAATGTAACAGACACCACCTACTCCCCATCAGGTTCCCCTCAGGAATTTGATAATCAAAATACCTAGATAAACCATAAAACTTATGTTATATGTGGGACAGTATGACCAGTCTGACTCCTCACACAATGGAAACGAGCCGATCAGAAATGGACAAGCACCTACAGTTATCCAGCCAACAAGGGTAGGACCTGAGAAGGAAGGGTGGAAGGGGGAAGGGTGGGGGGCAGTGATCAGAACCTTGTAAAACAAAGACCCTTGCCTATAGTCGCGGGCATTCACTTTCAAATGTCCTCTCTCTTTAAAGAGAGCTTTCCTACTATCCTTCCTTTCTGATCTTCTACTCATTTTGTGTCCACCTTTTCATTCTTCTCTGCGGGCGAACCAAGGAATCCCAGGTATTGTGTAATAGGTCAACTTATAAGATATCAGAAAGCTTATTGTATATAAGTTCGCCTTAAACTCACCTTTCATGAATAGTTGAGATAAAAGGCTTATGTAGTTCCCTATTAGGGGTATCAGTAATTACTATCCGCCCTATCTCACTTCTGTGACCTTGCCTGCTTACTAAACAGATAATTTAGGATACAAAATGCTCCCCCACCCCCTCTACCAAGATCTGGCCTAGGCAAGACCAACATGTAAAAAGTCAGGTACTCACTGCCCTACAGCATCTCAGGTGTTTAACTATGATTGGTCATTTTAAACCCTCTTAGGACAAAGACCTTCACAATTTATAGGTTCCCACCAAAACTAACGTCTTTATGTCACAATATAATTGGCTACCATGAAATGCTGAAGATTGTAATTGGTTAACCAAATAATGATGTATTCTGACTTGCTAAAATCCATATAAGCCCACTGCTGCTTTTGTTCGAGGTCTTTCTCTGCACTTTTCTCCTTAAGATCAGGAGATCAGGTTTGGCCAGGCCATGAATAAATCTTGCCTCCCTTCTATTCGGCGTCTGGTGTTTTTTTTTTTTTTTTTTTTGATATCACCCTGTTTCAATTGTGGTAAATAATCCTGCAACAGTGGGATTCCTTTTCAAGTTCATTTGTTCAGGGATTGTCTTTCATCTCCAACATAGAATGCTTAGGCAAACATTTAAAATAATATTCCATAAGTAGTAGAAACAAAGCTTATTTCAGGAAACCTGGTGATCACCACTGTGGTGGTTTCAAATGATAGTCCCAATATTCTTTAATACTTCTGTCATTTATGTCTATGCCACTCCCTTAATTCCACACTCTGTCACTGTTTGGCCAATAGTATATGGTGGTAAGATATAATGCCAGTTTTTGTGTCCAGTCCTTATGAAACTGATAGTTTCCACTTCTATTTCTTGGATATTTGTTTTTGAAAACCAGTCCCCACGCCTGGGGGAAGAAGCCCAAAATGGATGATGCTCCATGGAGAGACTCAAAAACTAGAACATCAGATGGCATCATGAGATGGGGATTTTACAAGCAGATCTTGTAGCCTAGATGAATTGTTCCAGCCGAAACCATGTTGAGTAGACATGAGTGGACTCCACCAAGTTCTACCAAAATTGTACATTTGTAGGCAAAATAAATTATTGCTCTTTTGCAATACCCTGAACTTGAAGGTAGGTAGTTGCAAAGCTATGAATAACTGGGATGGTTGCACTCTTGGTGGCTAGACAAGTTCTAGAGAGCTACCAGATGCCTAGGGAAATTTTCACTTTATGCTACAAGTTCTAACCAAAATAGATACAGTAGCGTCCCTCTTTCTCAAGTTACTGCAAAGTCTTTGTTGAAATCAGCAGCTTGCTATTATCCTTTTTAGAAAACAATTTGATAGAAGGCTTTATCATAGAGTTGAAAAACTGACGACAAGACATTCAAGTAACTTCTTCCAAATCACACGAATAATAGCAGAAACCAACCTGTTTCTTTGGTCATGATTTTTTATATAGTTGCCTTTCCTCCCCGAAGTCTGTCTTCCTTAGAATCCCAAAAGATCTCATGAAGAATCATTAGGCCATTTTTGAATGAATCACCTGAAGCTGGATTACAAGTGCTACATTTATTACCATTATTTTTTTCTAGAGATTTCCAAAATTTCATCAGTTTCTCAAAGGAGTCTGGAACTCTCCCGGCTTTGTTAGTTCTGCCCTGTTGTCATAGATAACTTCTGTTTTTGTTAATTCTTTAAAAACAATAACTGTAAAATTATGGAAGAATAAACTCAAGTATCGTCTGCATCTTAGTAAAGATATGGCACATGCTGCAGACTGATGTTCAGATTTATAAGACCTATTGAATCCCCATCACTTCACTCATCAAGTTATTAGCAAAGATACGACTATATTCCAGGCACTCAGAAATGAATGAGGATGCTCCTGAGCTGAGTCTTCTGATTCGGCATTTTCTCTTATCTTCTCATGCCTTCTGATCTCAAGGCTAGAGTTTGGTAACGTAATCTGAACAATTGAATATCTGCTTCACTAATTGTTTATTTGTTTTTTCCTCCTTCTCCTGACTTCTGAGTATTCAGTAAAAGCTCTTTTTGATCATTTGTCTTTAGAACTCAAGTAGTTCCCTAACCAAGTGTTTCCTAGCTTGCTTATCTCAGCAGGTGACAGCAGTTTTGACAAGCTCTCAGTTGCACTGATCCCCTGAGCTAAAATAATAATAATCATAATAATCATCATCATAAATGCTAACATCTTTCTTTCCATTTCAAATAAGAGTTCTTTGTAATCCTCTTCCCTTCCAGATCAGAAAAACAGGAATAAAATCTTAAAAAGGACATTTCTCAATTGAGAATCTATTCACATTTATTCCCCTAGGTTTCATATTTTAGAACAAACAAAAGGAAGAAATTTTTAGTTTCCAGATTTTGGAAGAGAACTAAAAACACCCACTCTTTTTTGTTTTTCAGGTTAGTATGTTAACTAAATGTATTTTACTTTTTTCCCTCTACATTTTATTTAGCAAAGGTGAGCACATAGCAATGGAATAATCTTCACTGAAGAGTACATCAAAAATTGTTTTGTGAAAAAAAAAATAGGTTGTCATTCTCACAGGACACTTGGGTATTTTATGTGCCTAAAATTCCATTTGCTTTTTAACAGTCAGTAAAAATGTTGAAAGTTCACTTTGGGTTCATTTAGTCATTTAGGTAAATAAATTCTGCTAGGGAATTAGTGCCACATAATATAACTTGTGGTCTCTAGAGAAATTGGAAGCTTCTTTACCCAAGCACATGGCTTTCCCTTGGAGGTGTAGATCTTCCATGAAGAGTGGTAGATGCATACACTTGGGGCTGACCAGAATGGCACCATGTTTCTTTTGTTCTGTCAGGCGCTGCCGGCCATAGGACCTAAGGCTGACCATAAAATTCATTGTTTCAACCAAGATATCTTTGAGTGTGAAAGAGGAGGTTTTTAATAATCATAGGATAATGGGCATAAACAGTTAAAACTGGGCGGTTGTCTACCACGTTGGGATTTGTGGTCATCCATCACAGGTAATGGCATGTGACTAGAGCTTACTTTTTGGGGTTTTTTCCTAAATTCTAGCTAAGCAAGGAGACCCTTTTCCTCTAGATTCAGAGCTCTAAGCTAGTGAACTTGAAGTTGTCTTAGATTTTGTCACTCACTGATGTGTGGAATTTAATCTGAGCAATTAAGGGATAACATAAATAAAAGGGAACATAAAAAATAAAAAAAAAAAGAATTCTGGTGTTGCTCTTGTTTCTGATTCTTATTGTCCAGAGAACCTTCCTGCCCTCACTGGTTGGTTATGCAAGCTAACGAACCCCTTGTATGCTTAAACTTACTCAACTCTGGCTTGTTATTTGCAAAGAGAAATATCCTAATACACATGCATAAATGTTAAGGATATTCATTAATATAGGAACTTTCTCTAGAAAGAGAAAAAGCATAAATTTTTAGTTTGGGGGGACATAAATCTTTTTTGACCCTCTTTTCCTTGGCCCTTTTGAAATTCACTCTCTCTCTGACTTGCTTATTTGGGTAATATGAATCTGGTTTTTATAGAAAGGATCATTGTGCTAGGAAAAAAGGCAGCTGTAGATTTATCTTTACTGCATTAAAAAATAATCCTCATAGCTTCATGTGAGCTGACTTAGTTCACCAGGAAACTTAATTAACTTTTATCGAAAACTCTTTTTAGTAATAACAATTAAATTTGCCCAGAGTAGTTTTCTGCATATCTATCAATAACAAGCCAACAAACATTTCCTGCTTATAAAAATTTCTGAATTCCCTAGGTTTCTCTCTGTTCCAAGACTGTTTCTTCAACTTTCTCTTCAATCTTGTGTGGTCCCCATATTCTTCCAGTAAACTTCTTTTACATTAGACAAAGGAAGTTGGTATGTGTTATACCAAAAAAACAAACAAACAAACAAACAAAAAAACCCAAACCAAACCAAAACAAAACAAAACAAAACAAAAACCCAAAGCAAAACAACAGCAAAAATTACACAGGAAATAGAACCAGAATGTGCATTGCCACCCAAAACACTCAGAGAAATGTAGGATATTGGGAATTGATAATTTAGTCAATTGCCTCATATTCCAAAATGGGAACCTTGATGCCCATAGAATGCAGTGGTGGAATGCCTAAATGATTACCCAGTATTGATGAGGTTTTGGGGATGGTGGTGGGGTTCAGAGCTGACAGCCAAGAAAGAATTCTTGAAGACGTCTTTGGTGCCAAAAAGGTGATTTTATTAAAGCACTGAGGATAGGACCCATGGGCAGAAAGGGCTCCACTTGGCTTGTGAAGAATGACTGGTTATATACTACAGAGTTGGGGAGCTAAGGTCAAAAGGGAGACCTCCAGAAGGACTTTGATATGCCAAAGAGGACTCCTAAAACACCTGAGGCTTTGCTATTGTCAAGCTAAAGTTGTTTTTCCTCTTGTAAGGTGTTAACAATAGAATGTTAGAGTGTTCCTGGAGAAATGTCATATTCTGTATTTGCCTCAAGTATTTGCCAATGGGCTGCAGGTTATAAGGTTACCTGCTATTTCCTACTTGCCTTTGTTCCTCATATCACTATGGAGGGGAGGGTGATATTAAGGGCTCCAGGAAATCATAGGTTTCTGGAGATTAGGCTATTGATTTTACTAAGATATTTGTAAACTGATGGAGACTCATGTCCTGCATGACTGATCTCTATCAGCAACCATTTGTAGTTTTTGTTTGTTTGTTTGTTTGTTTCCTTTCCTTTGTTTTGGGGAAGCCAGGAGTGCCTGAGGAATAGCACACATATACCACCTGGGAGGTGGGGTGGTCTTGGTGTAGCTTGTGCTTCACCCTCAGTTTGCCTTATGCTCCCTCATCAGTATCACTAGAACCACAGTCCTATTGAGGGTAAGACTCTGTCGGATTATGACAGTACTGGGAAAAGAAATGAAGAAATGAGAAATTACAGGACACAAGAGATTGCTTCTGAGGTCTTAGATCATTTAAAGAATGGCAAGGTTGAATTCCTGTCTTCTCGTCTTGAGGCACAGAATGAAGCTGACGTCTTGGATTGTAAAAGAATCTCTTATTTCTTTATCTTCTGAGCTGAGTGCGTACAAACCAAAGTCCAGAATGTTTCTACATGTTTCTGAATTATAAGTTCTGCTGAATTCACAGTCTTGACATAAATCTTGTGTAAAAGTAGGTCATTAGCCGTAAGAATGGAACCAAAGAAAGAGGGGACATCTGAGAGAAATGGAAAGACACACGGGACCTGCAAATCTTCTAGTGCATCCCCAATTAATGATTCCAGAGAAGACAGCACCCTCTCCCTTATCTACAGAAGCTATTCCCTGTTTCTCCTTGCTTAAGTGGGCTATTATCCTCCTACAGACAGATCACACTTCCAGGAGAGAAGCAACAATGCCCCTTTCAGCCGCCTCCCTCCTCGTTACTGCTAAATCGTATCACTGAACTAGTAACTACCCTCATATAAAAACTTTGAAGAGGGTTTTTGAAACTGTTTTTGAAACTTTTTTTTAAATGTTTATTTATATTTGAGAGAGAGAGAGAGAGAGAGAGAGAGAGAATGAGCGGAGGAGGGTCAGATAGAGAGTGAGACACAGAATCCGAAGCAGGTTCCATCCAGGCTCCAGGCTTAACAGCAGAGCCCAACATGGGGCTCGAACTCACGAACTGCGAGATCATGAGCCACTCAGGCGCCCCTTGAAACTTTTTATATGCAGAAACTAATTATAGACCTGAACTGTAACTTATTGGGTGAATTGACTTTTTCAAGTGTTGAGTTAACAGGAATCTGCTAACCAGTGATTCTGAATGCAGTCGATAGCCCTTCTGTAACTAGTGGTTCCTCCTGATTTCCTGGGTTTAGTACTGAAAACCTGACCTCACAGGTAGGCAAGAATGCTGGAGGGGCAGAAATCATCTGATGAAATACAGAAGAAAAATTCAACATCAAGAACTTAAACTGCTGGACAAAATTTTCTGTGTGAACCATCATCCCAACCCCTACATATGTTTCACAGGAGAATCCAGAAAACAACTGTTATTAGTGGCCAAGGGCTGTCATAATAAAGTACCACAAACTAAGCAAATGAAACAAGAGAAATTTTTCTCATCGTTCTGGAGGCTAAAAGCAGGAGATCGAAGTGTCAGCAGGATTGGTTCCTTCTGAACCCTTTGAGGAAGAAGCTGTTCTATGCCTCTCTGCTAGCTTCTGAGTCCCCCGCCCCCACTTCACCCACAGCAATCTTTGGTATTCCTTGACTTGTAGATGCCATTCATGGTGTGACACACCCAGAGGGCCTGCTCTCCTGTGTCCAAATTCTCCTTTTCCATATGTCACAATAAGTCACCAGTCACATTGGATTAGGGTCCACCTTATCACCTCATTTTACTTGATCACCTACAAAGACCCTTTTCTCAAATGATGAGGGACATAAGGCAAGCTGAGGGCCAAACACAACTAGCACAACCCCCGTCTCCACAGGTGGGATGTGTGTGATATTCTTCAGGCATTTCTGGCTGCCCAAGAACAAAGGAAAGGACAGAAAACAAATGGTTAAATTGATAGTCTCCATAAGTTTACAGATATCTTAGTAATATTACAAGAAAAAAGGCAATCTTATCAATAGCCTAATCTCCAGGAACTCTCTACTATCTTAAGGATGACGCTTTACTAGAGGGAAAAACAACTTTTGCTTGACAATAGTTAGGCCTCCGGTAATCTGTAAATTCTCTTTAGGAGACAAAAATCCCTTTAAGGAACTTCCTCTTGACTTTTCCTCCCCCAACTCCACAGTATATAAGCAGTCGCCCTGCACAACCTCCGTGCAGCTCTTTCCATCCAGGAGTCCTGTCCCGGTGCTTTAATAAAATCACCTTTCTGGGGGCGCCTGGGTGGCGTAGTCGGTTGGACGTCCGACTTCAGCCAGGTCACGATCTCGCGGTCTGTGAGTTCGAGCCCCGCGTCGGGCTCTGGGCTGATGGCTCAGAGCCTGGAGCCTGTTTCGGATTCTGTGTCTCCCTCTCTCTCTCTGCCCCTCCCCTGTTCATGCTCTGTCTCTCTCTGTCCCAAAAATAGATAAACGTTGAATAAAATCCCCTTTCTGTACCAAAGGCATCTTCAAGAATTCTTTCTTGGCCATCGGCTCTGAACCACCCCCCCCAACCCCCAAATCCCATCACCAGATAAAGTCATATTCACAGGCACTGGGTTTTGGACCTCAGTTAGCAGTGTACTCAGTTAGGAATACACTATTCAATCCATCACAACAACCAAAGATGTGAAAGATATTTTGGTATGTGAAGCACCAGCATATTTCTACACCACACTACCGGCTAATCTCTTTGTGCCTAGATATTTATGCCATGAGGCTGAGTATGCAAAGATGAAAGACTGTTCAATTTCACTTGAGGGCAGACTTAGGTGAGATGCTCTATGTCCGGGTCTATAAACTCTCTTCCATTAGCTAGAGCGGAGATTTGTTTCTTTTAAAATAAAAATAATAAGTAAATAAATGAATAAACGCAAATTGATGTGTAGTGAATTTTCCTCCTAAAACTAATTCTGGCTATGGAAGGGAAAATGGGTTTTGGTAGGAAAATATATGGTGGGGAGAGATGAACATCAGAAATGGAATAGTGACTAGTGATACAGGTATGAAAGATGTGCTACAAAAAAAAAAAAGGGGCCATTGATAGGGAAGGGTAGGTGGGAGTATTCCCAACATAAAGATGCTTAGTATACTGGAAAAGTAATTTGTTTTGAAATTAATATGAAGACTAATGGGAAAATATGACATATTTTTCCACTACCACACCATTTTTATATATATGATTTATATCTAAAAAGTAGACAGACAGTATTTATTGAATGAAGAAATTAATCAAATTTTCAGTGGAGTACAAAATAGTAAATCTATTATTGGCTGGTATCTTAAAACGTAATATAAATAACCAAAAGAGTATATTTAGAGAACTATGGAGGGGTAAATACTGCTAAACAATAATTACTCAAACTGAGGATGACATTGATGGAAACTCAGATGGGAGTGTGGGAGTCTGGATGCCACAGTGATGATCAATATTATCTAAATAAGGGGATTTCTCAGTTTTAGAAACCCAAGAGAAATCAAGTGTAAAATAGACATATTTTAAATAATAATAATTAAATTTTATCATGCTAATGAACAATGATTTATAAAAACACCAACGTTCTTCCTGAAGCTTGGTATTTGGTATTATCACATCATTAATCAAATAAATCAGAATACCATGAATAGCAATATGAAACAGACGTGGGATGTCTGCCATAAAACTCTAATGCAGATATATTTAGGAAGAATATTATATTCCATTCTCTGTATTTCAGCATTGTAATGACAACCAGTACCAGCAGCAACACAAAGCCAAACAAAACAAATTAAAACAAAATTAATCACGATAATGGTCAACATTAGCACAACTTCTAAGAGTTATGTGTTCTAGTTATTGCCATTACCTTTACATATTTTAATACATTTTCTTTACGGCAATAGTTTGGTACCTGTACAAGGCAGATAACATTCTTAGTTATTGGCACTTGTGTTCTTTATTGGCTACCGCCCCCAATGACATTGTGAAATTCTCCCTTCAGTTAGCCTTTTGCACGCATCTGGTGAATTTGCTTTTACTCCGCGTGTGTCTATAAAATGGAACTCTGTAACAAAGTTACCAAGATAGTGACTTTGCTTCAGGTGCTAAATTCCACAGGCAGAATTAATGATGTGCCTCAAGCACCTGAGCTTAATTAAATCTAAACTAATAGCCGATGAGGAACAAGCAGTGCGGGACTTCAACAAGTTGCGAAAGTTAGTATCATGCGTGTTCCCGAAAAGTTTCAGTTACCGTCACAATAGCTGAATAAATAACCTAAGAAAAAAGAAGCTTCATTTACCAGTTAGTTCTGCTGAGTCATCCTCAGGATGAGGGAGGGATCACTGGAACTTCCTCACCTGAGCAGAGCAGCTGCGCATGTCCCAGCAGTGAACGATGTGGCCAACTGGGCCCAGGCGGAAATTTCGGAAAAAATTTGCTGCAGTTAGTCGGTTTACAGAAAATAAAAATGTTAGCTGTCCTTAATTTATCTCCTGCTGAAGTGTTTGCATTTCATTTTTTTTTTCAAAATTTTCAAATATGTAGAAATTATGAAAGTACTGAATAATTTCTTCACTAAGGATGAATTTTGGATCAGTGTCTCCTGGTTTTTCTTTCTTTACATTTTTTAAATGTTTTATTTATTCTTGAGAGAGAGAGAGAGAGAGACAGAGCATGAGTGGGGAGGGGCAGAGAGAGAGAGAGAGAGAAAGAGAGAGAAAGAGAGAGACATAGAATCTGAAGCAGGCTCCTGGCTCTGAGCTGTCAGCACAGAGCCTGACATGGGGCTCAAACTCACAAACCACAAGATCATGACCTGAGCCAAAGTCAGATGCTTAACTGACTGAGCCACCCAGGTGTCCCCATTGTCTCCTGTTTTTAAGGAAAAATAAGTAAAATACACTTTTTATATACATAAGCAGAAAGCCGAAAGAAAATCTTTTGAAACACTAGTGATTCCATGTTTCTCTACCAGCCTGTACAAATAGTGTTCTAGGAAAAGACAAACACACAAATAAAACAACAAAATGAACACAGACCATCTGTTTATTTTGAGCCTCTTTGACATAATAAATATATGTAGTACACTTCTTCAATGTCAATATATAACATCCTGTTCCTCACTTTCTTCAAAATATATATGGGATAGACTACATTTACATACAAAACTTAAAATATTGCTATTGGCATAAGAGTTATAGTTGTCTAGTTCTTTAATAAACCTACAAATACTTCAAAGGGTTGCATATGTCACAGGGATAAAAGGCACAGCATAGGGAATACAGTCAATGGCATTGTAATAGCGTATGGTGACAGATGGTGGCTAAGCTTGTGCGGAGCATAGCATAGGTATTGCCAAATCTCCATGTTGTACCCCTGAAACCATGCAACATTGTGTGTCAATTGCACTTCAATTAAAATAATAAGGGGAACCAAAACTAAAGAAAAAATGATTTTTTCCAATAGTACCTACAAATTACGTATGTAACATTTTTTCAGTTACGTATTCTTAGAGCATGTTGATTATTGCTTTGATTTTCTTCTTTTATTTCATCAATTCCATCTCATTCGATTTGTTTCTTGTTAAAAGGTCATCGTGTATGTATTGGGGGGACTGTGGCATCATTTTCATGTGCTGTTTTTTCCTTTTATTGTTTTTTAAAGATGCCTCATATGTAATAGTTTTTGATAGGTAATTTTATAAGTATTTTTAGTTTCATAAAATGCTGCTCTTAGCCAGATCAGTCACTGTTACTACAAATTTCATCACTGTTACCAAATATTTACATATCACATCATTCTCAAGTTATTGACTTTTTTTTCCAAAAAATAAAATTTCAAATTAGCAATACATTAATAAATCAACATGTACTAAGCAATTCACCTAAAAATGTGTGCTTAGGACTCAGGGATTATTGAACATGTTAATAATATCTTCTGGACCTTAGACATATAGTAGTCAGTACATTCATGTATACCTCCAGATGAAATTATGCGTAGCTACTAATTATACCTAAAAAATAGATATACAGGCTAAAAATATAGTTCGGCAATAAAATTTAGATAAGTATTAATAATTTGAATAAGATGAAAAGATTCAAGAATAAAAGCTTTATTTTGATGATTGAAAAAATGTATTCTCTATCATCTTAAATTTGAAAGAGTGTAATATCAATTTTGCATATATGCCTTGACTTGTTATTGCATTTATTCAACATATATGCATCAGGCATATTTTATATGTAGACCTATAATATCACCAAGAATGATTTAAGTGTGGTGTCAAAGATGTTTGGAAATGTATTTCACACTTATTTTGATACAGCAAGTTAATACACTGATATGTTGGAATCCATTTTTGATATTTGAAAGGTTGCATCTTAGTAAGTAGTATTTTTAAACATGAGATGGATAGCTGAGAATAGAAAATGGATGGTTTTACTACTAAAAAACATATAGATAACCATAACCATTTTGGGAGGGTGGGGAAAAATATACTGACAAATCTTAATCCTAACCAAGGTTAAGTTCTATTTAGAAAGAGTTAGCTAAAGCTTTACTATGAAGGTCAGATACTAAGAGTTCAGTTGACCAAATTAATTTCCTGATAAATATTAAATGAAACTCAATATAAAGAAAGCTTCAGAAAAATGTCAGTAATGATACTTTATTTCTCTTCTAAAAGTACCCTTTTATATTTAGGATAAAATTCATAGTTTATGGTAGTGGCTTTAAGGAAGCAGGTTCCATTGAAAAGCCTGAGCATTTGTGACAAATAATACATGTGTGCATGAAGTTAATATATTTCAATAATAAAATAAAAATAATCCATAATTTTGGGGTCCATTAATTTTGTGGCATATTTATATGGAGTTATACATGTAATAAAAAAGAAACTAGATAATTAAAGAACACGGCAATATCTCCATATTTATTGTATATAAGAAAATCTATAAAGTTGAAACTTAAAAATTATCAGGAGAAATTATTAGAATCATTAATCTTTGAAAGACCAAGAAAGCAAACATAAAATAAGAATATAGAAAATGAGAATAAAATAACTAGTCAGAGTGCTTAAAAACACATTGAACTTTATGTACTATTAAAAGTTGAATATTTAATATTGATACTAATTAATAATTATTCATATATTAACAAAAGTGTTAATCATATATTAGGTGACAAAATACCTTTATTTCTCAAAAGGAATAATTCTACTGACTACTTTTTAAAAAATGTTTATTTATTTATTTTTGAGAGAAAGAGAGAGAGAGAGCACAAGTAGGGGAGGGGAGAGAGGGAGAGAGAGAATCCCAAGCAGTCTCCATGCTGTCAGTGCAGAATCTGACACAGGGCTCGAGCTCATGAACCATGAGATCATGACCTGAACTGAAATCAAGAGTTCAAGGCTTTAGTGACTGAGAAACCAGGTGCATCTGGACTACTTTTTTTTTTTTAATCAGAATCCAGTAAGACTGAAAGTGTATATCAATATTCTAAATAAAATTACCCAAACTTAGCCATTTCAACATGCATACATATATGTATATACATACATACACACACACATATTTATATATAATCTGTAAATAATGAAAATGCCTTGTAATGATGAGACTAATGCATTGTTGTGATATAACTAAAACCTGCATTTAAGGAAATGTGTCATTATTAAATATAGAAGCATTAAAGCAAATTTATTTCATATACAACTTGAGAACTTAGAGAATACAAACATAAACCTAAGCATAGCTGAATAAATTACTTTAAAACATGAAAATTTAAAAACATAGCAGAAAAATTAAGTATTAATAAGAAAGCCTTTAATTAAAAGAAAACGGACTCAGCTCATGTGATCAATGAAAACAAAATATTACTTTATAAACAGAAAGTCCAAACATAGAGTTGCTCCATGTACAGTACAGTAAGGGCTCCAGTGATGGTTTTCACTAGCATTCTCTGTATGTTGGATATCATCAAAGGCCAGCACAGCACTATTAATGCATACAACATGGCTATCACATTCTTAGAAGTCCCTACCAGGCATGAGGGTATCTAAATGTGTATTCTTTGTGTCTGTTTTATTATTTATTTATTTATTTTAGTGTTTATTTTTGAGAGAGAGAGAGAGGATGAGGGAGGGAGGGCTCCCAGGAGGGCTCCCACCCACCAACCATGAGATCATGACCTGAGCTGAAGTCAGACACTCAATCGACTGAGCCACCCAGGTGCCCCCTTCATGTCTGTGTTAAAGTATAGGAAAACTGATCCCTGAAACTTACTAATAGACTTCCCTTGTATCTTTCAAGCATAATTGTATCCCTTGCTTTTGCCTAAACCAATCAATGGAAAAAGGAATGGAATAAAAATGACTTGCTTAGACCAATCAGAATTCAAGTCTATGGACTAAGTCAGAAGTGTCTCATCTCAAACACAGAGCTATTCAAAAGAGGCTGGTTTTTTGAACCACATACAGACCGTGTCTGCCAATATAAAACAAAGTAATGACCATCACTCAATTTACTTATTTGAAAAAACCTGAATATACACATTTAGATGCATATATTAAGTTTAATCAGATAAAATATTCAAAGTGTATAGTATGGATGAATTTATAATACAGAAGAGCTAAAGCATTAGAGTGACACATAATAAATAAACTGGATGAAATGGATAATTAAAAAAAATACTAATGCTAACTAACACAAGGAAAAGGAGAACATTTAAGCAAACAAACAAAAAAACCATCCAAAAGTATTCCTAAAACTGTTCTTGACCATTACAGGTAAATACTTAATTTTCTTCAGAATTAAGGAAAAGATTGAGAACACCCTGATTATTTTTTAAAATTAGCATATCTTATATCAAACACATTGCATAGATTTTTAAAAAGTAGAAATTGGAAACCAATGACTATGGATGAACCTAATTTACTAGGATCAGGTTCAGGAGAAGCAGCAGCAAATGCAAAATTAAAGTCATTTAAGATAGAAGTTAATTTTTCATATAAATGAAGTCCAAATATAGGCAGGTTGGGACTGGTATGCCAGATGCAGAAACATCAGGGATCCAGGTTCCTGGTACCTTTCTCTCCCACTCTCCTAGTGTGAGACCTCCTTGTCAGATCATAGTCTGAAATGGTTGCTGGAGATTTAACTAGAATATACAAATTCAAGGATGAAAAAGGAGAAAGGAAGAAGAACCAAAGGTTACATAGCCTAGCTAAATGAGATCCTTTCAAGAAGACTTGGGAGAAGTAAGAGACCACACTTCTGTTTGTAATGAACAAGCAGAACTTTATTACATGGCCATAGCTGGATTCAGGCTGAGCAGTGTAATCATTTCGAAGAGCACATTGCTGCTTAAAGAAATCAAGGCTCTGTAACAAAGAACGGAAGGGAGTTTCTGCCATATGTGCAAATTTTCTTAAGAGAAAATTAACAAATCTAATACAAATGTATGAAAAGAAAATTAAAACATGATCAAATTGACTTTATCCCCCAATGCAAGAAGAGTTTAATATTCTAAAGTCTATTTGTAGCATTCATCCCATCACTAAATCAAGGGAAAAGATGATCTCATTAGTATGCAAAAGACGATTTGGCAAAATTAAACCTCAGTTCCTGAAGACAAAAATTTCAAATTAAAGTGACTATTTAACACGATAAATAAAAGCTCTACACAAAAATAACCAATGCCATACTTAAAGGGGGAAAAAAAAGAGTCATTTCGTATACGTCCTAAACAATTGAAAGGTGACTACTTTCACTAATACTATTTATCACTCCTCTTATGGTACTTTTTATTTAATATTTCCACAATCTTTTCTTATTCTCAACACAAATAGGGGAATTATTTAGGGGCTCATGTGGTTAGAAAAAAGCCTGTCATGGCTCTCTTCCTTATTTCTCCCTTCACCGTAAAGGATTTATTTACCCCTCCAACTGAGAATAACTACTCAAGATAGTTTATTTTATTTTTTAAATTTTTTTCAACGTTTTTTAATTTATTTTTGGGACAGAGAGAGACAGAGCATGAACGGGGGAGGGGCAGAGAGAGAGGGAGACACAGAATCACAACAGGCTCCAGGCTCTGAGCCATCAGCCCAGAGCCTGACGCGGGGCTCGAACTCACGGCCCGCGAGATCGTGACCTGGCTGAAGTCGGACGCTTAACCGACTGCGCCACCCAGGCGCCCCAAAGATAGTTAAAAAAAAAGGGTGAGGGGGAAGGAAACCACAGTCATCATTATTTTGAAAAAATATCTTTCCTTAGCAAAATTAAAAAGACAAAACTGAAAAAAAGGAAAAAAAAACTAAAACTAATAACAGTATATAAAGTGGACTCTTACCATCATTATTCTTCTTACATCCACAATGAAAATAAAGTGAAAAACAATTTCATGCCAAATAACAACATGAAACATAAAATCTCTAGAATAAACCTACCTAAAAGCATACAGACCTTCTATCAAGAAAACTATACATTTTAATGAAAGACATTGAGGAATACTTGAATACAAGGTATAAGATAGCACTTTCTTTTGGGGAAGGATTGCCTAATTTACTCACGTAACAATTATTTATTGATCTTCTATTATTTGCCTGATACTACTCTAAGCTCTGGGGACACAATAGGGAACATATTTGCTGTGGTCTGAATGTTTTTGTCTCTGCAGAATTCATATTTTGAAAACTAATACCCAAAGTGATAGTGTTAGGAGGTGGCTACTTTGGGAAATGATTAATCCATGAGGCCAAGTCCTCAGGAATGGGATTAGTGACCTTATAGAAAAACACCCAGAGAGCTAGTTTGTCCCTTCTGCTGTAGGAGGACACAACAGTTTGAAACCCATAAGAGGGCCCTCACTAACAACCTAGGCTGACACTCTGATCTCAGACTTCAGTCTCCAGATTGTGACAAATAAATAGCTGTTGTTTATAAATCCAAATGGACTAAGACAATATTTAACATTGTGTTCCCTTGGAAGCATATTATGAGGCAATATTATAATATTAAGGAGCCGTAATTAAAATGTTTAAATAATAAGGTAATAACAGTAAATAACAAAAATACTTCCTGGGCAATTTGAATTGAATGATCAGCAAAATTCTGCCTGAGGAGACATTCCAGCTGAGACCAAGGAAGCAGATATGCTAATATCTGGTTTAAGAACATTCCAGCAGAAGAAATTTCAAGTACCAAAATCCTCCTTCAAAATAAGTTGAGTTCAAAGGAAGAAGGATTATTTTTTCTTGTAGGAGTGTACAAGAGGGAAAGTTTTGTGGAATCATGAAAATTAAAAAGCAAGATAATAAAAAGACATGGTCAAGAGAACAAGCGATTGACAGAATCACATTTAGATATGAAGCAGATATTGGGGTTATCAGACACTTTAAAATAAGTATGACTAATATGCTAAATGATCCAGTGGGAAAGGTGGAAAACATTTATGAACAAATGTGGAAATTGAGCAGAAAAATAGAAACACTGAGAACCAAATGAAAGGGCTAGAAATAAAAACCAGCAACACAGTATTAGAGATGAGTAATTCCTTTAATTGGCTCATCAGTAAACTCAACACAGCTGAGCAGCAATCAATTGCAACAAAATCCAAGCAGGATTTTACATATAAATCAATAGGCTGATTCTAAAAATACATGGAATGCCTAAGAAAATAGGGTAGCCAAACTATTTTTAGAAAATAGGAATAAAGTTAGAGACCTTGCAGGGCCCGATTTGAGGAGTTAGCATAAAGGTATCACAATCAAAATCATCAAAATATGCTGTATTCATAAAATGATAGTCCTATGAGCTCATAGAACAGAATAGAGAGCCCAGAAATACATAGCCATGTGATAAAAACGCATTTTTGACAAAAGCGCACAACTAATTCAATGGAGGAGGATGGTCTTGTTAACATATAGAGCTGATACATTCACACATCTGTATACAAAAATGAACTTTAATCCACACTCACACCATATACAAAATTAACTCATATGCACCATAGAACTTCTGCAGAAACTGTAGGAGAAAAATGTTCATGGTAGAAAAAAAATGTTCATTACCATGCGTTAGACAAAGATTTCTTAGCTAGAATGCCACTCACATGAACCATAAAAGAAAAAAAAAAACCCAAATTGGACTTTATCAAAACTAACAACTTCTCTTCAAAAGGTACTAGAAAGAGAATAAAAGGACAATTCAATGTCTGGGAGAAAATATTTGCAAATTATATATCTTAAAGTACTTTTATCCAAAAGGCATTTAAAAAAAAAAAAACCTTGAAACTCAACAATAAGAAGACAAAAAGCACAATTTAAAAGAGAAAAGGGAGTGAAGATTTTGAAAGAATACTTCATCAAGAAACAAGATGTGAGTGACAAAAAAATACATGAAAAGATGCTCAGCATCATTAGTTTTCAGTAAATGCAAATTAAAGCTACAAGGAGATTCTATAACATACCTATTCGAATGGCTAAAAATAGAAACATGGACAATACCAAGTATTGGTGATAACCTGGAATAACTGGGCTATTCATAATTTGCAGATGGGAAGGTAAAATTGTACTGCCACTTTGAGAAACAGAATGTTAGTCCCTTACGTGAAGCTATATATACACCTACCATACATGCACTGGACAATATACCATCACAGTCCTGGGAGCTTAACCAAGAAACTTATGGTCACACAAAGACCTGTGCAATACTGTTCATAGCAGCTTTATTTGTTATAGGTCAAAACTGGGAAGACTCCAAATATCCATCCTCTGGTGTAGATAACAAATTATGGCATATTCATATAGTGCAATACTCAATATGGGACCAACCTAAAACATGCTAAAAATAAAAGCCTGGTACAAAACGTTAGAGCATGATTCCATTTACATAACAGTCTTTGTTTGTTTGTTAACCATTCTACACAGAGGATTTTTTTTTTTTTAGGTGTATTTATTTTGAGAGAGAGAGAGTGCGTGCGTGTGCGCACACGCACTAGTGGGGGAGGGGCAGAGAGCGAGAAGGAGGGAGAGAGAATCCCAAACAGGCTCTGCACTGTAAGAGCAGAGCCTGATGCTGGGCTCAGAACCATGAACCGGAACCCGAAGATCATGACCTGAGCCGAAGTCAAATGCTTAACTGACTGAGCCACCCAGATGTCCCCATTCTTAAACAGACAAGCGGTAGAAACAGAAACCAGATCAGTAGTTTTCAGGGGCTGGGTGTTGGGGAAAGAGCATGACAATAAAGTGACACAGTAAAACTTTCAGAGTGATGGAATCTGTATCTTCATTGCAATGATGGTTATATAACTGTTTATATTTATCAAAACTCATGGAACTGAACTTCAAAAAAGTGTATATTACTCTATATTATACCTCATATATTTGACCCAAAAAGGACCTCAGAAAAATGTAGTGTTGTGTTTATTCTAAATGTACTTACGTCTTCTGAGCAAAGGTGGCCCTAAATGCCACGCTAACCTCTCTGGATGTCCACAGTCTTCATTTTGGCCCGTTCTCTTCTCTTTATCTTGCGTATGCTTTCACAAAGTTGTTGTACATATTTAGTCCCAGTTTTTAGTTGTCTGCAGCTACCATTACTGGAGGCTAATGTCTTAATATGAGTTCTTAATTTAACATAAATTCTACATTCTCACAATAAACTGAAAAACTATTTTAGGCACATCCAAAGCAATGCCATTAGCCAAACCAAATTATATAGAAAGAAGCTGCCTACAAGACCTGGGGAATTGTCTATAGACATGAAGTTTTCCTCAATCATATTTTTGGCTTGTTGTATATGATTAAAATGAAACCATTTTATTGCTCTCTCAGAAGGGGTCTGATGGGATCTATCTGCTGATCTGCCCGGAATGTTATTAAGACTTCAGAAATAAGTGCACCTGCAAATCAATTAGTGGTGGCAGATTCATTATCAGAAGCAGGATTCCATGTACAGCAAAGAATGCATCCTTACTTTGATCTGTTGATTTTGCTACTTGATTAGAATGTTACATGATATTTTGTCATAAATGCCAAGCATATGAAAAAGAAGTGAGTACAAAGAGGTAACATTCATTTCTGTAATCCAGTCTCTATTTGTGTTGTATTTTTTCTCATAAATACATAATTGCTATCCTCTGTATATTCATAAATAATACAAAATATTCATGAAATCTTCTCTGTGTCATAAAGTATGGTGGACACTAGAAATAAAAATATTTTATACAAAGGAAAGGGTTTCTTCCCCCAGGAAGCTTTAAAAAAAAATCCAGTGAGGAAACTTCCATGCATCCAAATAATTCTAAAACACGAACAATGATGACAGAGATGAGAAAAATATACAAGAGCTTTGCTTAAAATCCAGAAACAAAATAAAAGTCTTCCCTGAAACATTCACTAGGAATACTTTTTCCTGGCCTAGAATTAGCCTTAGTCATCCCCTGAAGGATTTACACAGGAGAGACCCATATCCTCAAGGGATCACCTAGGATAAAACAAAACAAAACAAAACAAATAACAGTGCTTCGAGGACAGCAAGGTGTCCTTCCTACCTATTCAACAAAAATATTACTAAATGCTCAGATTCCACCAAACCCAACATTTACATGCTAGGCTTAAAAATATTTTCTAATATTAACACTTAGCACCCAAGACAATTTACTCTTTGGGCTGTGGTCCCTCTGAACAGAGATTGCAAATGACAACCTGCAGTCAAGTCTGCAACACTGTTGAATACACACACACACACACACGCACACGCACACACACACACACACACACACGCAAACATGCCCTGCTGTCTTTTGTTTATTTATTTTTTGGTCTGTGGGCGTAAATACTGACTCAGAAGAGTGGCCACTTACAGCTGGGTGGCAGCAGCCTGTGAAGGCTGATTGTACATTTCTCCTCCTGCTCTGTGTTCAGTGATATTGTGCTGCCAACACAGAAAAGGAGACGTTCTAGAAAGACAAAAGCTGAAAAAAGTTGCAAGATCATCAGGAATGTTTAAAATACTGAACTTTCTTCAGAAATATATACTCTATGTAGAGGCAGACTGACCATTATGAAAACGTACACTGAAAGAACTTAAAGATAGTTCTTCTGAATTACAATATTTTCCTGGAAACCTTCAAACTGCACTTATAGAGGCCGTATGGAAAAAAAATAGGCAGCTTATCCCATGGCACGCAAAGCACTTTGAACTCTGAAATGAGATGAGTTAGCGCTATGAAAATAAGAATCTATAAGTCAATGTTATAGTTCCTATAGCTATCTCTTTATATGTTTTAAATGCATTTTATATGTCATTGTATATACACATAAGTATATAGAATTTGAATGATCACTATGTATAGTAAACTTTGAGTGAGAGTTATCTTGGAACAACTAGGAGACAAGGACACATACAGAATTCTCTTGCAGGAAAGTTCTACAGGCCAGAAGCCCTTGACCCAAACCTGGCCTATGGACTGCTTCTGTGCAGCTTCCAAATATGAATTTTGAAATATTTTAAGGGATTATAAAAGGAAAAAAAAGGGGAGAAAAAGGGGGAATACGTGACAGAGACCACACATGACTTGTAAAGCCTAAGATATTTACTATCTGGCCCTTTGTAAAAAAAAAAAAAAAAGAAAAAAATGTTGTCACTCCCTGCTTCAGGGCAAGCAAAGTAAAAGGCAGACAATTACTCATGCAAGGAGAGAAGACCGGAAACCGTTTTTTTTCCAGTAATATGAAGGACTTCAGAATATAATTGAACCATTACAGAATTGTTTGGTAAGGAGGTAAATTTACTTACTCAAAACTAGCCCTTTGCTGAGAAGTAATCTTTTTGCAGATTTACTAAATCAATTAGCTTTAGGTCAGTTACTAGGGCTTTGCTTTTCTCATATCTAAAAGGTAAACAATCAATTTAACTTATACCATCAATTCAAAGGAAAACTTATCTATTAACCTAAACAGAACTGAAAATAGATAGCTGTTATGTATTTGCATAATGTACTTTCTAGAAATTTGTAAAATATTAGTTCCCTAAAACTGTTTCATAAATCCTTTCTGCAAGAAATGAAGCAGGCTAGCTAAAGCAGCCAGGGTTTGAGCTCTGTTTTATCATCTACTGGTTGTATGACCTTGAGCAACACAGTAGATAGTCTCTGTCCCTCAGTACTTTTCCTCATCTATATAAAATGGGATAAAATAAAATCTGCAGTATTGGGCTATATTCATACTTAAGTAAAATGATGGTAACCCAGTGAGAGATTAAGTGTTCACTAACTATTTGCCATGATTGCAAATAAAAGTATCTCTAAACCAGGTTTTCCATTTGTAGTTATGGATACATTTTATCATCTCTCAATCTATTAATCTAGGTTACTAGCTAGCTATACATATGTTCCTGAATCAAGAATGTTTTTCTTCCTCTAGTTGCAATTTAATTTTTTTTAGCAATTCAGAATGTGGCTATTTTTAATGTTGAGCGAAATGACACATATAACTTTTAGAAGTGGCACTTGAAATGGTTAAATTATACACTTTAGGAATCAACCCTAAAAACAATTCCTGCCTTTGAAGGGCTAAGAAGGGACGAACCGTTTCAGGCTTCATTCCGTGTCACAAATTGTGAAATTCACCCACCACTTAATGGGTTTTGTTTGCCCTCTCTGCGATGTTTGGGTATTCATGGTTTCCTTTTGCGATATGGCTAAATGTTTAAATTGTTTGACTTTAACTCTCTCTAAAGCCTCTGACAATGCATGGAAACCAGAGACTAAGACACAGTTATCTTTTCAGAGCTCTCCAAATAACATGATGTCTAAGAGAATTAGATTGGGAAAATAAATCAGTCTGAAGAAGTCTGTTTATCTCAGATACTGTACCTCAGTATGACTCATTCAGGAGAGAATTTAATAAGTCCCACGTACTAAAGACAATGTCACCTTGTAACAAATGACCATAATGAAAGCTTAGAGAAAGCTTCCTAAAGAAGCCTGCCCTTTCTTGGCCTAATTCTGCAACTGAAGGAAAACAGGAGTACAAGGCCCTTTGTGTATCCAAGTAGAGTAAATATCATCACTCCAGAATAAAGGGTCATAGATCCTGCATTTCTGTGGTGTTGTGATCATTTGAAATGAGAAATCTGTCAGGTGATATTGAGTATTCTGAATTTCAAACTCTATCTGATTTCCAGGGGAGTGCGGTAATAAGTAGTTTTAAGTTCAGCAGTGCAAGGCGGTGCCACGTGGCTTGGATTCTGTTCACATAAGAGTGATCTGGTTAGATGGAATGCTCCCTGGGATGAAATTTTAGTTTTCCCTTTTGGAGTTGAAAATAAAAATAATGCCATTTTTTCTCTCACTGAGGTGCTCTTTTGTAGGCTTTTTCTGGTGAAGTTACAATAAACCCATATGGATGAAATAAACAAGTTTCCCATTCAGATCCCCTGTGTATAATCCACATCAACCTAATGTTTCCAATTGACTTAAAATAAAATTCAGATGCTTGAAATCTATAACCATGGGAAGAGGGGAAATGGGAAAGGCTTACGGAATGCATAGAAGACACAAGAAAGCATATAAAATCGCATACTGCCTTTTCACACTTTATGACAACCTATGGTCAAAAAATATCTTAATTCTGTACATTGAAATCTGGTGGTTAAAGCGATATGACTTAGGCTGCATGTATTTCTGGGGGGAAATAAACAATATTTGATTAAATATCTAGCCACGGTTTTTCCAGAAATAATAGAGATCCAAAGATAGTATCATAAGAAACAGAGTTTGAGGACAGGAAGGGAGTAAAAGATTTTCTACTGTGACTGTAGTTTATTACAATAGAGAAGTCAAGGCAGGGAGCCCTAAGTGATCCTGGTTTGCCCAAAGTTCATCTGTAAGATCTTTTACTTTTCAAACAAACTTGTTTTAACAAAAGTGCAGGTATTTGCATTTTGTTTTAAAATAATTTATTTTATAATTTTGGCTTAACTTAAAATGCAGTGCATGAACTTTCTACTATTTTGCATTTTCTTACTTTCTAGCACTTAAATAAAATTCATTGATATGGATGACCCTATTACTATTTTTTTTAGTGTATTTATTTTGAGAGAGAGAGAGAGAGAGAGAGAGAGTTAGCTCATGTGAGAGGGCCAGACAGAGAGAGAGAGAGAGAGAGAGAGAAAGAATCCCAAGCTGGCTCTGAGCTGTCAGTGCAGAGCCCAAAGTGGGGCTAGATCTCACAAACCCTGAGATCATGTCATGACCTGAGCAGAAATCAACAGTCAGATGCTTAACTGACTGAGCTTCCCAGGTACCCTGGGAAGTTGTTTCTTATCAGCTTATATACCAGGAAAATTGCCCTACATTATCATTTGTTTGTTTGTTTGGTACCATTTGTTTGGTACCATTTGGTACACAGTGTGTAAATTCTGGAAATGTATAAATTGTTGTTACATAAAAGAAGTTAGTAGCATTGGTATTTGTCATTTTGTTGAATCTTAACTGTAAAATCCAACTTTGTAGGAAAAACTGGCTCTCCCTTTAAAATAAGTACATTGAAAACATATACTCTGTATTACACTAGAATACTCTTTTTTTAAATTTTTTTTCAACGTTTTTTATTTATTTTTGGGACAGAGAGAGACAGAGCATGAACGGGGGAGGGGCAGAGAGAGAGGGAGACACAGAATCGGAAACAGGCTCCAGGCTCCAAGCCATCAGCCCAGAGCCTGACGCGGGGCTCGAACTCACGGACCGCGAGATCGTGACCTGGCTGAAGTCGGACGCTTAACCGACTGCGCCACCCAGGCGCCCCTACACTAGAATACTCTTAATTAAACCAGTGCTTCTTGAAAATATTTGTCAACTCTAGGACAAAAGAAGTGTCTCCAATAATTGATAAGCTGGACTTCATTAAAATTGAAGACTTCTGCTCTGAAGAAGACAGTGACAAGAGAATGAAAACAGCAGCCACAGACTGGGAGAAAATTTGCTGGCCACGCATCTGATAAAGAACTGTTATCTACAATATTTAAAGAACTCTTACAGCTCAACAAAAAGAAAACAACCAATTTGTAAAATATATATATATATATATATATATATGCCAAAGACCTTAACATATACCTCAGCAAAGAAAGTACACAGATGGCAAATAATCGTATGAAAAGATGCTCCGTTTCATATGTCACAAGAGAAATGCAAAGTAAGACAATGAGATAACACTACACACCTATTACAATGGCTAAAATCCAGCAAGCTGACAACACCAAATGTAGGTGAGGATGTGAAGCAACTGGAATGATCATTCATTGCTGGTGCAAATGCAAAATAGTACAGATACTTCAGAAGACAGTTTAGTGGTTAATTACAAAAGTAAACACACTCTAACCATATAATCTAACAACTGTGCCCTTAGTATTTACTCAATGAAGTTAAAACCTTATGTCTGCACAAAAATTGCACATGGATGTTTATAGCGGATTTTTTCATAATTGCCAAAACTTGGAAGCAACCAAGATATCCTTCCATGGGTGAATGAATAAACTGTGGCACATTCAGATAATAGAATATTATTCAGTGCTGAAATGAAATGAGCTATCAAAGCCATGAAAACACATAGAGAAAACTTAAACGCACATTACCAAGTGAAAGCTGGCAAACTGAAAAAGCTATGTACTGTATGATTGCAACTCTATGACTTTCTACAAAAGGAAAAGCTATGAAAAAAAGGAAAAACTATGGAGACAATAAGAAGATTAACGGTTTCCAGAGTAGGGGGAGGGATTAATAAGCGGAGCACAGAGGATTTCTAGGGCAGCAAAAATATTCTGTATGATACCATAACGATGGATACATGTCATTGTACATTTGTCTAATTGCATAGAATATACAACATCAAGAATTAACCCTAAGTAAATAATAGATTTTGGGTGATAATGATGTGTCAATAGAAGTTCAACTGTAATGTACCACTCTGGTAAGGATGTTGATAATGAGGAAGGCTATGCATGGTTGGGGGCCAGGGGTTTATGGGAAATCACTGTACCTTTCACTTAATTTTGCTATGACCCTAAAACTGCTTTGAAAAAGTAAAGCCTTCATTAGAAATAAAAAAATGGGCTCCTGGGTGGCTCAGTTGGTTAAACGTCCGACTTTGGCAGAGGTTATGATCTCACAGATGGTGGGTTTGAGCCCCACCTGGGGCTCTCTGCTGTAAAACACAGAGCCTGTTTCGGATCCTCTGTTTCTGTCCCTCTCCCACTTATGTTCTCTCTCTCAAAAATAAGTAAACATTAAACAAAACTATCCTTACAAAAAAATTAAAAAAAAACATTTTATAATTTTTTCAGTTTTTTTTCCAAACAATGTTTTTGTTTCAGACAATGAAGGGATAGTCTGAAATCTTTTCAAAGCTGGAAAAAAAAATGTATATATATATAATATTTACTGTTAATAATTGAAAGGCTAAAGCACAAAAATTATTTCTCATTTCATTCTCTACCATAAGTATTCACAAGGTAAAATAAGAGATTATATTCTTGGGAAATTGACATAAAGTACCTGCTGGAGTATTTAGGTCACTATCTCTTTCTGACAAATACATAAATCATTTAAATTAGTATTTAGAGGTCAAGTTTACAGATCAAGGATAACACAGATAGTTTAACATTCAGAGAAGTCTGAGATCGAGTAAATTAGGGATAGCAATGACCTTTCTGTTTTCCATAGAAGTTTTATGATATTTTCCCTACTTCAAGGTATAGAGGAGAATATGTAGTCTATTGTCAAAATGGATATACCAGTACATGGGGGGGGGGGGGGCAGAATGATTAATTCTTACTGTAATTCCAGTGTTAAGAACTTAATATTTTAGAACCATAGAGTCAAAGATTTATATAATATACCACGTGAGGGTGTTATGGTAACAGATGATTTCATTTTTCTTGCTTTCAAAGTTTTCAAAATTTACTCAGATTTTCGTAGCACAATTTTCAAGGTGATTTTCTTTGTTTAATATTGACTATTGCCTGCCAATGTTTATGTCAGCATTATTCATGTAGTCAAAAAGCGGAAACAACCAAAAACTCCAACTGATTAGTAAATAAAGAAAATGTACTATATCCATATGATGGAATATGATTTGGCCATGAGAAAGAATAAAATAGTGCTCCATGCTACAACATGATGAACCTTGAAAATATTATAATATATGAAGGAAACCAGTCACAAAATATTTTTGGGTCTGATTTTTTAAATTGTTTTTAATGTTTATTTATATTTGAGACAAAGTACAAGCCGGGGAGGGACAGAAAGAGAGGAAGCACAGAATCTGAAGCAGGCTCCAGGCTCTGAGCTGTCAGCACAGAGCCTGACCAGGGGTTCCAACTCACATGAGATCATGACCTGGCCCGATGTCAGACGCTTAACCAACTGAGCCACCCAGGCGCCCTGTGTCTGATTTTTTTTTATATGTATATTCAATGTAGACAGAAAGAAGACTATTACTTCCCTGCAGGTAGTGGTGGGGATAGGGAATTATTGCTAATGGGTATGAGGTTTTTTTGGGGGGAATGATAAAAATGTTCTAGAATCAGATATTGGTTATAGTTGCATAACTGTGAATATACTAAATTCTGTTGTATTAATACTTTAAAAGGAATTATATGGCATGTAGAGTACATCTCAATGCAGTTTTAAAAGATGACGATTTGATTTAATTAAATGTTTTGATGTTTAAATGCTAATAAGCAACAAGATAAAAACCAAGCTATCTCTGCAAAAGTTTCAAGTATCTGTTAAATATAAAATGATGGTCAATTATCTAAATGTTTCATATTATTGGTAAACATAATTTGAAAAATTGGATATTATTCTTGTTTTCACAGAATCTTCAGAGAAACACAATGCACGATCTGTATGTTGAGTCACTAAATATGCTAGGTGCAGTGATATTTTTCAATTTCAATGAATTTGATTTGCTAAACTTGATCTACTAAATATCAATACTGATACTTAGCCTTCTAATGGTTGTTTTTTTTTAACTTTACATACTTGTTAAAACTAGTTTAATAACATTATAAATAGCCAATTGCCCTTTTTTGCGTGGAAGCAGCTGTCTATGTCTGTTCTTAAATGTAAAGTAGATCAGTTTTAGTGAGATTAACTGCTGAATATTCCAGGGAAGAACACAATGTAGTAAAGCACCCTCCTTAACACTTGTCAGGAAAAACATAATCTATATGCTATAGGAAATCTCATTTTTGGCAAAAATTTTAATTTCTCTCATGTAAGAAAATGGATGAGTAAAAATTGTCTTCTGTATGTCTTTTCCTTCATCTACATTGTAGCAGAAATATTAAAACGTAGAAAAAAGAACTTCTTCCACACCCAGGACCCTTTACATAGTGCATTTACCTCATAAGAGTATAATACATAAAAGATGGGATTTATAATTTGTAGTAGACTAAATCGTGGCCCCAAGATATTAGGCCTTCATACCCGGAACCTGTAAATGTTATCTTACTTAGAAAAGGTCTTGCAGTTGTGATTAACTTAAGAATGTTAAGATGGGAAGATCTTCCTGGATTGTCTGGGTGGGCCCTAAGTGTAATCACAAGTGTCCTTATCAGGAGGAGGCTGAGGGGTTTGGGCAAAGATGGAAGAGGGGTAAGCAATGTGATCAAGGAGGCAAAGACTGGATGAAGCAGCCACAAAGCAGAGAATACCAGCAGCCACCAGAAGCTGGGTGAAATAAAGAATGAATTCTCCCCTAAAGCTTACAATCAGAGTGCAGTCCTGTCGCTTCTTTGACTTTGGACTTCTGGCCTTCAGCACTTTGAGATAATTTATTTGTTATCTTAAGTCACCAAGTTTGTGTTCATTTTTTACAGCACCCACAGAAAACGAA